>NW_006238920.1:13444531-13672420 GCF_000375325.1 Capsella rubella | reverse complement strand
TATATATATGATCTTATCTTAAAGGGAAAGAACGGGTACAAAAAGGGAACGGGTAATTTTTAAAAAAGTATCTAAATTATTTCTCATCAAAAACAAGAAGATATAAAAAAATTTGGAAACTTCAATTCAATTTTAGCTTTCAAATATCTAATAACGGGTATGATACATGAATATGAAATTTTAAATAGCAAAAGTAAGTTTCTAAGTACTTAAATATTTCGAATATCGGATAATTTAGAAAATAAAAGGTATATCTTAACTATGTCTAATAACATGCAAGAAGACATATTATTTATTCATGTGGGTGGACCAAAATATTTTAATTTGTTGCACGACATGCATAGTGAACGGGTTTGACTCTCTTGACATCTATATTTAAGTTATTTTATTCAAAAGTTTTAATGTTTTCTATTGTTTTATGTGATGTGATAGTTCACAAATTTAATTGATTTCTAACTCATCATTAATTTGATTAACACTCGATTCGGATCTCTTATAATGTAGATCCGAATATTGTAAACTCACTGATAAACTTAAGTTTAGCAATGAACCCCGCACGTACGTGCGGGTCCATCCCTAGTTATTAATTAGTTTCGTCAATAGCAAAGGTTCACCGGAATGTTGATGATGCATTCTAGAGAAGTTGACGATCGAGTAGATGACTGTTGAATAAGAAACCAAAGAGATTAATTAAGAACCAATCACAATTCCCATTGGCTTCAGTTAATCAAAGCTTCCTAGCTAGTGTGGTTGGACAAACTTAAAGCAAAATTCACCTAAACATTCTGCATCCTAATAATAAAATACTACATCTTCAACAGTCTTTGTTTTCAAACCTTCAAACTTAATATTACATATTTGTTACACATAAATAATCATTTATATCTTAAATCATAACAACAAGCTAAGGGCTGCGCAAAATAGGAAGGAAAAACAAATAAAAATGAGAGACAACGACAGTAGAAAACGTGATCATTGTGATCAATACCAAAATAATGCGGAAATAAAAATATCCAAACGAGAAATTGCCCTCTTCAACGTCGACATGTATCAAGAAATATCAAAGAATTTTCTTTCACCTCTAACAAAAAATGTTACTAATAAAAACGCAAGTGATATTATTTGAAAAATTCTCTTTGGCCATTTCCTATTACAGTATAATAGTATATAGATAGATATGCACGCACCTCTATGTGTTTCTTTTAGTAACCCATACATCGAGTCAGGTGACATTGTCATCATCTCTATGTCAATGAAATATTGAATATCACACTAGAAAAGACATAGAAGTCTTCAAACTTGTTACACTATGGAATCGAAAAGAAAAAATAAATTAAAACAAACCTCCACATATATATATATATATATAGTTTCCATCACATGACATATGATCATGATCAAAACCTCTTTAAGTCATGGATCAAATGGTTCATATTACAAAGCAAACTCGATAAATCAAATTTTTGCTTATTCAATCTTTTTTTTTATTTTTAAGTCTTTAGTTAATGAAACTAATCATATCCGATTATACTCAGATTGATCCATTAATGAACTACCATCGAAGCAAAACTGATCCACCGTGAAATCCAACTCCGGAACTACGAACCTAGACTCGCCATCTTCCACGCTGCTCTCCGTCTTCTGCTCCGGCGATAACTGTTCGGATACATTCGGCTCCGGCGAGCGACGGCGAGGTCTAATCCTAACCGGCTCGTATTTACAAGAGCCGATCAAATGCGGGAAGTTAAGCTTAGCCTTGGATCCCCTAAGCTGAAACGCCGCTCGGTCGTAAGCCACCGCCGCGTCCTCCGGCGTCTCGTAAGTCCCGAGCCAAACCCTAGCTCCGTTCTTCTTCGGATCCCTTATCTCCGCCGCGAACTTCCCCCACGGCCTCCTCCTCACCCCTCTGTACTGCATCCCCTTCTGCCTCGGCGCGTGCGATCCACTCGCTTTCGCGGTAGGCTTCTCTTCTCTGACGAAAACCTCCTCCGCCGGAGAGGAAACGGGAGGAACGACAGGTGTCCAGCCGGAGCTAACGGCGTCACGGAGAGTGTTGTAGATAGCCATGTCTTGTGAGTCGTCGACACTTAACGGCAAATCGCTCCAGTTATCGTTTAAGATAACGTTGCTGAAACTCGGGTTACGGAAGAACATCTGTGACTGTGAGTTGACGCCGTTACTGACGGATTCAGATGAGCTTACCGAGTCGCTGTAATTAAAACCAGACATTTAAGTTTAATGACCTTGATGAGAGAGTGTGGATTAAGACTTAAGAGAGAGTGTTTCTTTTTTTTATCGGTTTGTACAGTTATGATTGATTTGTCTGGGAAACGAATGAAGTGGAGAAATATAAATACTCGTGAGAGGGGTTTATAAAGGTAATGGACTGAGAAGGTCCATGGAAGGTTCTTTCAAGCTCTCATACGATGTCGTTCGTTGGGGACAGTTGTTACGTTCTTAGAAGATTCATTTTTTTTTTTTTTTTTTTTGCCTCGTTCTATATTAATAAATAGGACAGCGACAAGAATATATTAGTTTGTTTGGGACTAGAAATTGGTCGTTGGTCTTTCTTTATTTTTCTATATTTGTACTTGTTGTCATTTCAAATCTATAGAATCCAGAAGATTGATGTTATATTTACCAAAATATGTAGTTTATTTAGTTTAAGAAAGTAGTAGGTTAACATTTGTTTATCATTTAGCTCTACGATAATATGTGTTTAATTATGACGAATTTTCTAAAAGTGATTGAATTGATATTATTCTTTCAATACAGTAATTTTCTAATACCGATTAATCACCAAGAAGGCAAGAAGAGTCGAGAGGTATTAAAAACCAACAAATCAATTTAAACGATTTGGAATTTTACTTATTTTTTTGGACCAATTTAACTTGTTTAGGGTCATGATCCTTGGTTAAGACATGCCATGCCACTTAATTTTGGTTATAAATATAAAAACTAAAGATATTGGCTAACTTAACTCAAATGCTCATATCTTTGGATGTAAAAATCAACTACCTGTTGACTGCTAAAAACATACTTATAATAGTTTTTTTCTGGATTACAATATAATTAATTGTTTTCTTTACTCGAGCATCATATATATTAGTTTACTAAAGTCAAAATTTGTAACGTTTTCAATATTCAACACGAAGAAAAGAAAAAGAAAGGAGAGAAGAGAAGAGTTGTTTTCATAAAATACTTGAAACGTGCAGCAACACAGGAGTGGGAAGTCAAGAAAGCTAATGGAAATAAAACAAGATTCGTTAGAGAAGACGAGTTATCTAACACAGCACTGTGTATTATTAAGTACATGATAATACAAAAAAAAAAAATTTAAGTACATAATACAAAAAAATATTTCCGGTATATATGGAATTGAGTATAGGTACCACCAAATCAATAAACAAAACATACGATTTTATTCTTGGTTTCTTTATAGGATTTAATAAAGTATAATAATAATACGCTCTCAAATTTTCCTATTAACACAGTAATAACAAACAAATCGGAAATGACATAACTTTCACGTGCTGAATGTGATTTAAAAATATTAATTAAAATCTTGACGTCTAAAGTTTAATAAAGTCGACGCACTGTGACTGTCAAAGACACGTTTTGTTAGTTGCCACTTTTGTTTTCTTCGCTCTCTCTATTCCCGTTCGTTCGTTTCTTTCGTTGTAACATCATCACTTATATAAAGACAAAACTGGTGATAAACGTTTATTTAATTATTCTTAGTTATCCGAATATTAAAAAAAAAACAAAAACAAAAACAGTGAAGAAGATACGTTGTCACTCTTTTGTCTAATGTTTACGTTATCATCACTTTATAAAAAAACTCAGCAGTGGGTTCTTCTACTTCTTCTTCTATATTCGATGTGTTTCAGTAATGGGCCAAGGACCAAATAGGTGATATCGAAAGCCCGTTATAGTCGGCTCGATCCAAAATCAAGTGGTGTTGTTGTTGTAATAGGGACCAACGTCCAACGCAACGATTTGGACTATATTATAAGACAACAGTCCACATGGCTGCTTCGGATCCCTTATTATAATGTATGATTTTGGTTTTTCAAGTATTGATTCCTTTCAGCATAAATCTTTATTTTATTTTTAAAGAATCATTGTAGAAGTGACCCCTTATATCGTTGAATACTATAGTATAAACACTAATTAATTACCAGACGTTATTAACACAGTTTGGAAAACAAATTAACCACTCTTGATTCACCTAGAGAATAAAATTGGCATCACAGATCGGAAAAGCGTTGTCAAGAAGAAGATCTATATATGAATCCTCTCAAAAATCTAAAACCTAAGAATATTCGTAATCAAAAAGATTACAGCCAAAAAGAGATAAGCATGATACAAAAAAGTTGTGCTTTTCTTAAAGGGTCAATAAAATTTTGTTAAAAATTCAGTTGGGTCACTTTCGAAGGTGTTGACGTCTCCACTCTCCACACACTCGATATATCAATTCTTATCTTTTGTGGATTTCTTCACATTGTTTGTATTATTTACTTGGCCATCTTGGTTGTCTCATACGTTTGATAATTGGTGATTCTGGAATACAAAACAAGGTGAAAATATGATATAAATAGTTTCAAGTTTTTGCTTAATTAAATCCCAAAAGAAAACAAAAGTAGGCACGTTACATTTACGGAGAAGCAACCAAAGCATGTATCCATTAAAAAAGCTAGAAGGCGAATTAGATGCTCGTCCAGGGAGCATCCCAAGCTCCACTTTACCAACAACAACAACAACAAAAAAAAAAAAAAAATCGAACAATGCATGTGTAAATATACTAAAAATGTAATATTCCTTTTCCATGTCGTCGTCGGTTTTTTACTTTTCACCGTCGCTGACTAACCTCTTGTACAAATGCATATTGTTTCCCCCTTTTTTAGTGGATCTTCTACAAAACGGTGTGAAAGACTCTTTCCATCGACATTTTACTCCGTTTTCAAACTCGGAGAGTAGACATCTTGCCGTTTTAGCCAACGACTAATAATTTCCCCTAAAGACTCAAATCTTTCCATTCTCAGATTTGTAATTACGTTTTAATAATATTACTAGTTTTTGACTAATACTTCAACTTTGGTCTTTCCAGATTTAATCCACTACCTACCCAAACCACAATAAACGACACAAAAGCATCCTTTTATATTTGTTTTTTCTCTTCTCAGTTCTCATTATTTACATCTACGTCAACCGACGCACCATCTTTAATTTTAAAATAATCAACAAATAAAATGGTATTATCAAATTTTAAAAACTCTTTTATACTACTAGTGGCCAAATTTGTATACTGCATTAAACTATAACTTGGTGGGAAATCATATTTTAGTTTTAACAAAATGGCAAAAAAAAATAAACACTAGTCCAGGACCAGGTTAATGACAGTCACTGACTCGTTATCAGTACTTACTTTAGGAAAAATAAAATAGAAAAGGAACCTTTTATATTATAATATTTAAAATTAAATGAAAGAGAGAGAGAAGTAAATAGAGCAATGTACAGTCAAAGAGTCCGATCAAGTGGAAACAGCTAAGAACTTTCTCCCCCATTCCTTTTGTGTGATTCTCAATTGAAATTTAATAATGCACAACACTACCGCGGTGACTCCACGCGCCGCCTATCGTTAACCGTTGTTTTAAGTTTACTCAGACGAGAAACCATGGGATGTGCAGCGTCCAAGCTCGATAATGAGGATACAGTACGGCGGTGCAAAGATCGCCGCCGTCTCATGACGGAATCTGTTAACGCACGGCATCACCTCGCTGCAGCTCACGCAGATTACTGTAGATCGCTTCGTCTCACTGGATCTGCTCTCTCTTCCTTCGCCGCTGGTGAGCCTTTAGCTGTGTCGGATCAGACTCCGGCTGTTTTTCTCCACACTCCTCCTCCTCCGCCGTCTCAACAACACTCTTCTGCTAAATTTGTACCGCCGTCACCTGCTCCTTCTTCGGTCTATACTCCACCGCCGGCTCCTCCTTCACGGTCTCCTTCCGTTGCTAGCTCGAAACTACCTCCAATTCTTACAGCATCATCTAATCGGCGCCGGAAACAGCAACAGCAACCTAAGTTGCCTCATATTCTCTCGAGTCCTTCGTCTAGTGAGAGATCCAATTTCATGCCGAGTTTCTTCCCTACTGCTTACCAGAACTCTACGTACTCAGCCACTCCTTCTCAAGCTTCATCTGTGTGGAATTGGGAAAACTTCTACCCTCCTTCACCTCCTGATTCTGAATTCTTTAACCGGAAATCCCAAGAGAGACAACAACAACAAAACCGTTACGGCGATCTGGGTGATGGAGATGATACTGAAACAGAAAGATCGGAGCATGATTTTTTCCATATGAAGAAGCAGAAGCAGTTCGAGTCTATGAATAGTGCGGTGGAAGAGGAAGAGGAGACTGAGAGAGAGGAAGTTCAGTGTAGCGAATGGGACGATCACGATCATTACAGCACGACGAGCTCATCCGACGCCGTGGAGGAGGAGGAGGACGAAGAGGAGGATAGAGAATCAGTGTCTGAGATTGGGACTCGTTCCGACTTCGGATCTTCTGTGAGGACTAGTTCGATGAGACGGGAGTACCACCAGAAGCCGCCCCAACCAATGCCGCAGGAGTATGCAAGTGTTGCACAAGAGAAGTATAGCAAACCAGATGATGCGACGACGTCTTCTGGCAGCTACAGAGGCGGAGGAGAGATGGTGGTGAGGCATAGAGATTTGAAAGAGATTGTTGATGCTATCAAGGAGAATTTCGACAAGGCTGCCTCTGCCGGTGACCAAGTTTCTCAGATGCTCCATCTTGGCAGGGCTCAGCTTGATCGCAGTTTCAGCCAATTGAAGAGTCAGTTTGATTCATTCATCTATATCTCGCTTGATAGCTTTGAATTAGTTCAGTTGTGAACGCAATTTGGAAGCTGATTTGATTTTGCATTGTGAATTTCGTGTTTTAGAGACGGTGATTCATTCGAGTAGTGTATTGAGCAACCTGAGCTCAACCTGGACCTCAAAGCCGCCATTGGAAGTCAAGTACAGACTTGACACAACCGCATTGGACCAACCGGGAGGCCCCAAGAGCCTATCTTCCAGTCTAGACCGCCTCTTGGCATGGGAAAAGAAACTCTATGAGGAAGTCAAGGTCTCTACTCTTTATTCAATCAGTTTCTTTTCTTGTTTTTCATTTCTCGTAGGATTTGGGTTCACTTATTATTGGAGATATGAATGAACTTTCAGGCTAGGGAAGGGTTGAAAATTGAGCACGAAAAGAAGTTGTCAAAGCTTCAAAGCCAAGAGTACAAGGGAGAGAATGAGATCAAGTTAGACAAGACAAAGGCCTCTATAACGAGGTTACAGTCTCTTATAATTGTTACTTCTGAGGCCGTCAGCACAACTTCTACTGCAATTATCCGCCTTCGAGATACTGATCTTGTCCCGCAGCTAGTTGAACTCTGTCATGGGTAAGTTTGCATTATTTGAATTAAATTGAATTATCTAATTTAAGCTAATTGTGTATCAATGATTATATGATATCATATGGCCTATTAGTTGCACTTCTACCAGCTGCTTGCATTGACAAATCTGTATCATAATTTACTCATAAAAGTCCGTAGGTATACTTCCACCAACTTTCACATATTTTAAAGAAACTTGTGGACTCATCAAGTAGGTAAACATTAGTTAAAGCATTTGCTAGCTTCAGCAGTTAGTTAGCCCATGACTTGCTTAAGCTATTCTGTAGAATTGTGAATTCACTAATATTATTGGCTGCTTTTTAGATTGAGACAAAGATCCTTAATTCTCTTAAATATTTTAGGCTTTTGGGCTTTTATAGCTTGTCCTAACCAAGTAACAACTAACAAGTAAGCTACTAAATTGGTGATCATGTCTTTGCCTAAATTACCCAGGTTGAGTATTATGATCAGACTTATTGGCTAATATCAAGTTCTTATTTCTGGTATACATCGTTTTAAATAGAGATTAGATACAGATCTTTCCCAATGTGAGTGGCATTGTGATTTAGAGCCTGTAAAGGTCCCTAACCAAGTTTCAAGTGTGGTTAGTTGTAGTAACGCCGAAAACGAGAGAGATAAAAAAACCATTTTCTAAGAGTCTAAAGACTATGCTTGAGTATTTTGCTTGATTCTATCAATTGTGCAGTATAGGCAATTTGCTTTAAACATCAGAAAGTTACACGCTAATCTCTGACATTTCCTTGTGTAGCTTCATGTACATGTGGAAATCAATGCATCAGTTCCACGAGATTCAGAACACCATTGTACAGCAAGTTCAGGGGCTCATTAACAGGTCAGGCAAAGGGGAATCAACATCTGAACTACACAGACAAGCAACACGTGACTTGGAAACAGCTGTGTCTTTATGGCACACTAGTTTCTGCCGGCTGATTAAATTCCAACGGGACTTCATACATTCGGTTCAAGCCTGGTTCAAGCTAACTCTTCTTCCAGTTTGCCAAGACGACAATCCCAGGCACAAAGAGCCAGTAGACGCTTACGCATTTTGTGATGAGTGGAAGCTTACTCTAGACCGAGTCCCAGACACAGTGGCTTCCGAAGCAATCAAAAGCTTCATCAATGTTGTTCACGTGATATCCGCAAAACAGTCTGAGGAACTAAAGATAAAGAAAAGAACCGAAACAGCATCGAAGGACCTTGAGAAGAAAGCTTCCTCGCTTAGAAACATCGAAAGGAAATATTATCAGTCATATTCCACGGTCGGGTTTGGTCTCCCAGATTCAGGACCAGACAATGGACACGTGTTAGACGCTCGGGACCCGCTCACAGAGAAAAAGTTAGAGCTAGGAGCGTGCCAGAGGAGAGTGGAGGAAGAAATTCTGAAGCATTCAAAGGCAATAGAAGTAACAAGAGCCATGACTCTGAATAACTTACAGACAGGTTTACCTGGTGTGTTCCAAGCTTTAACGAGTTTCTCTGCTCTGTTCACGGAATCTTTACAGACGGTATGCACTCGCTCATACTCCATCAAATAGCACACTTAATTAAATACCTCTGCTATACTATATAGTTGGAAAATACAAGACTATATAGTTACAATTTTCCTATCGTTATTTCTGCTTATTTCGGGCTTGGTTGTTTGATATAGTTGCTTGGTTATTGTTTATTTCTGCAAAGAAAATGTATATATGTGGAGTCTCTAGGACTTGGCTTTTGCTTCTGGTAATGAAATGTGGGGATTTTTGTTCATTACTCAGCTACAGCCTACATGTTGGAATGAAATGAATAAAGAACAATCTCTTGCTTTGTCTGATAGATACGTAATAGCAGGTGTTGATTACTATCTAGGATGAGCCTCGAACGTCTCCTTTTGGCATGAGAGACTTGGTCGGTTACTGTCTCTATTTCAGTGGGTCTGTTTTCATCGGATTCCCACAGAAAAAAGAGTGGGATCTGAGTCTGACAAGTGATCATTTCTCTTCTTTGGCTGAAGCACATAGAGTCCTTGGTAGGCTAGGGTCTACGGATTACGGTTAACAAAACCAAGCGTGGTTTATATCTTTGGATCATAGCCGATTCTATCTATAATATGTTATAGCTGTGATGTTTGATTGTGAACCGACTCTCTTAAACTAAACACACAGACATATGCCATAATCTGTTTGGTTTTGGGATTAGAATAAAATAATTGGATCACTGATTTGGTTCCAGAGGATAACAATTTGTTTTGGGACCACAAAAATGTTCATATAGATGTACTCAAAACATGACAGTGACCTTGACATTACGATCTATTAGTTTACTATGGATACCGACAAACCTAACAGTAGTGTACCAAGGGAGATTCTCTTAAATAATTTCTGACTTGTGGCTTTCCATGTCCTTACAAAAGCTTTGGTTTCATGGAAGAAGGTTTAATCTCCGATACAAACAAAAAGATAGACGACCTAAGTTACTACGAGATATAAACCCCCACTCCTGATCTATTAAAGCTTGAGGCGTGGTTACAATATATATGATTTAAGTGAAATAAAAGACTAAAAATGGCTAAGAAGGAACCAATCACAAACTCTTGGAAGCATCAGAAAAACTCAAAGTCTAGAAATTTACCACCAGATTTCGTGTCTGCTGCTGCAGCTGATACTGCTGGTGGCCCCATCATCCTTTTGCTATTACTACCAAAACCAACTGGATCAATCGGTCCATACTTTGGTGGTGGTTCGGTCTCCATTTGTCTTGGTACTTCAGGGGGTGTGCTACACCTTATCAATGCCCAATTCACACCTTCAAAGAATGGATGCTGCTTTATCTCTGTTGCTCCTCTTTTTGTCCCTAACCTGTTCTTTGGATCTTTCACCAGTAAAGCCTGTATCAAGTCCCGGCCTGCGTAGCTAGTTGCTGGTGACTCAGGGAATTTCAACTGTTCTCCGACTACATTGAACAGAGTAGCTCGATTTCCTGATCCTTTGAACGGGGTTTTCCCATATAGGAGCTCATGCACAAAGATACCAAAAGTCCACCAGTCCACTGCGCTTCCATGTCCTTCTCCTTTGATGATCTCTGGAGCTAAGTACTCGTGGGTTCCAACAAAGGACATGGACCGTGTGTTTGGTTCAGCAACCAGCTCTGGGAGAGAACCGGAGTGTGATTTGAAGAAGTCAGTCTGGGTTTTACGGGACTTGTTCTTTTTGTTTTTGTTTGGGAAGATGCTGCGTGGTAAGAAACATGAGGGCTGGATCATGCAAGCTGAAGTAGGCTCCATACAAGTGGGTTGAACACAGAATGCGCCGCGTCTAGATGGATCTGAGTCGAATGTTTTGATCAGTGTTGGAGAAACTGCGCATCTCAGGGAGAGATCAAAGTCAGAAAGCATTATGTGACCGTCATCTCGAACCAGAACATTCTCAGGTTTCAAGTCTCTGTAAACAACACCGAGCATATGGAGATACTCGAGCGCTAGCAAGACCTCTGCAGCATAAAACCTGGCCAAAAGAAAACAAGTTAAACATCTAAAGAAAGTGAGAAAACGGTGAATGATACTTAGCTTCTGTAATATTGAAACTGAGAGTGAAAACATACCGAGCAGCATACTCTGAGAAATGCTTCCCGGGCTGGCGTTGCCTTAAGGTGTGCAGATCACCTCCAGGGCAGTATTCCATGACCAAACACGAGAATCTGTCTGTCTCAAAATGAGTGTACAATGTTGGTAGAAATGGATGATCCAATAGCTGTAAGATATCCCTCTCTGTCTGAGCTCGATTCAACTTCTTCCGGTTCTCAAGAGACGCTTTATCCATCACTTTGACAGCAAAATGACACCGAGTTCCGCTCAACTCAGCCAGATAGACACTCCCAATGTCACCACAGCCTAACCGTTTCAGTAACTTGAAGTGGCTCATTCCCAAAATCCCATCGCGAGTCCGGATAGCCAAGATAGCATTCCACCAAGGATCATTCCCTTTGTGTGGCTTATTAAGGCTTCCTGTGAAATTGCTCCAGCTGCTCTCTTCGCTTAGGCCGCTACTATCGCTAGCTCTGCTTGCACTTGTCTTGGCACTTTCAAACGAATCCAAAACCATACTGATACTCCTGTCACAATAGTTCTTGTCCATACTAAGCACAACATCGCTCCGCTGCGTAGTACTTGTTGCAGAAGAGCTATTAGCAATGCTCATAGCCCTGGCGAAATTCATACTTTCAACACTACTGCTATGTGGGCTCACATTGGTACTGGGAGGCAGAGAAGCATCCCAAACGCATTCCTTGTCTGAATCTTGGGGTAGCAGAGAGTTTTCTGTGTTCTGTGATGCACGAGCCACAGAAAACGGGGACAGTACTGTGGCAGGTTCCTCGACTATGCTTTCTGCAGGTGAGAGTATTCCAGGGCTTGGCTTCTTTGGAGGCACGCAGAGGGAAAGATCCTCGATAAAGGGACCTTTAGTAGCAGTAGACAGACCCTTGATCAAGCAAACCGAATCAGGTTTGGTCTTTTCGCTGATGGGCACATAAACTGTTGTAATGAGATCCATGTCGTCAGGCTCTGGAGGATGACTAACTCCACGGAAGGAGCTGGAACCAGCTTCCTCAGACATATCATTGCTTCCCTTACAAGTAAGATCATCATCAGCAGGCCCAATTTCTTCAATCTCCAGCAAAGGATACTTGGCTTTCATGGTTCTAACAGAGGAAACAACAGGCTCAAACTCCTGAAAATCATTCATGTCACCACCAAAGTGAGTCATAATGACATCTTCTCTATGCACATTAAGAACTTGGCTAAGTTCTCTCCCCAAGGTCGTAGTTGGATTCGCTGATCTTCCGGTGTTGTTGTATCGAGCAGCACGTTCCCTCAGAGTCTCCAAATGCAAAACCGGGGCATCTCTAGTTTCGAAGTCCATGTATTGTCTTGTTGATAAGTGACCAGAGACAGGACCTTTACTAGGAAGTCTCTTGAGCTCAGCAACTCTTTCCATTTCCAGCATTCATACGATCTTTGAACACCAACTCCCAAATCTCTCTGTATCACTTCAAAAGCACAAATAAATAAATAAAAACGTCAACGAAATCAAAAATCTGAGCTTGAAATTAACAAATGCAGTAGAGAGATAGAAACAAAAGGCACAAACAAATTCGGGACCATATACTAAAATCTTGTCGGCGAATAAATTAAAAACACAAACACAGACGAAATAGAAAAAGAAAGTGGAAAACACACGTGAGAGTTGGGGAATAAACCTCAGGACAAATTCAATCAGTAATGGAATCAGGACAAACGTTAAAGAAGAAGAGAGAGTGTTGTGTGTTTGTGTAAGGTCGCTAAGTAAGTGTTCGATCTGAAATATCCAGAAAGGTTGTCGAGAAAACATCATAGGGATTATACAAAACTGTAGATAAACTTTAATCAATGGTTCTACAACGGAATCGATCAAAAATCCCAAAAAGAAAACGACAAAAGGGAAGAGAGAAATCCAGAAAGAGGAACTAACCGGAAACAAAGAGAAACGATTACCGGCGAGATCGAGAGATTAATTGCCCGGTACAATGTAGCTATAACACTGGAAAATGGTTACAAAGGAAGAGACTCTCTTTTTTATTTTGGGTGTTGCCTGAGGAAAAGTAAAGAAATCGGATTGAAGCAAAGAGACGATGAACAAAGGGAAAGAAAAGAAACTCAAAGGCTCGAGAAACGAGAGAGGAGTGAGACTCCGATTTGGGGAAGACTTGAGATGAGAGAGAGCTCTCTCCTCTCTCTCAAAGGCTTTTGCTTTATGTGTGTGTCTGTGTGGGCGCTATCTCTCTCTCTAGCTGCTGTGGTGCGACTACTTCTGACGGTAACGGAGCAAACTTTTTTTTTTTGTTTTTCTCATTTAATTAAAATATTGAAAATTATTATTATTATTAAAAATGGCAAAAGAGAGAGAGATAGTGGGACCCAGAGTGTGTAGGGCCAAATAATTAAAGTAGGACCCACAGGTGTTCCTTCTTCTACCTACATTTATATTTACTAAAAAAAATACAACAACAAATTTCTATGAGACGTTTCTTTCGTTTGTGATGCTTTTGATCAAAACGTTTTTTTCTTTTTTTCATGTATGTATGAGAGAGAGATTCCTTTTACTTTTTTCTACATATCATTTTCTTCTTCTTCTTCGGATCGATGTAATGAATCAATCAGAGTATTGAGTTTCAAGTGTTCATCAGTTGTTTGTGTTTAGACTCCATATATAATATCATCTTCTTGCATTATATATTGTGAGCCTGTTGGTTCGATGAAAAAAGGGTGGTGTCATATGAAAACAATAGTTGTATTTGTTCTACTCATAGACAAAGAAAAAAGTAATGATACATTTACTTACATACACTAGAGATGAAGAAACTATTCCTTTTGTTCTCCTTATTTAGAAGAAGAAAAAAAAATAGAGAATAGTGAAAGAAAGAAAGAAAGAAAGAGACAAAAGAATCAAAGCCCTTGTGGGATTTGTGAACAACCAACACTTTTTTGACCCACCCCATCGCTATATATCTATTCATTCATTTTTTAGCTTTCTTCTTATTTTTCTCACCATTTCCCATCACTTTTCTTCTTTCTTTCTTTCTTTCTTTTTTTCTCTCTCTCTTTTCTTTTTCCTCTACTCAAGAATTTGTCTTCATTTGAACATGTGTTTCCTTATCAATTTTTTTTAATATAGTAAGACACTTGAAGAAGAACAAGTGAAAACAGAAAGCAAAACAATGAGTGGAGTTAGTGCCTTAGCTTATACAGAAAATGTGATAAATAACAAGAATCAGTGGGAACTTCAATTACCTACTGATACAAATACATATATGTACACTTATGAATCATCACATATCTTTAAAATCATTATGATGAGTTGCATGGGTTTTTTTATATATATGAATAGAGAGACTTGATGATATTAGTTACAAATGTTGTTCCCAACAAATCATTTAAGGACAAGTATACATACATATATACAATATAGACATATAATGACACACATATAGGCAATAGTTTCTTGAAAAATTAAAATTAAAAAGTCACTAGTGTAATTAATTATTGTCTCTCCAAATTCCACTAATTTGTCTGCTCTCTCTCTCTCTCTTTATGCAGATATGTTTATATTGGAACAGTTGAGGTTTCTATTGACATTATGTGTTTGAAAGCAATCATTAGTGGACACAGTACTGTTTTTGCTAGTTATTAAAGAAATGGAATAAAATTATGGAGTATAATATGGGTCTTAATTTCAGCAATAAGAATAGTATACTGTTTTTTCGTGATTAAAGAAAACAATGTGGGTGGACCTCGACGCTCTAATCATGGTGGGCTTAGTGACTGATGCTTTATTTGTCTGCAAAGTAAATAAAAGCTGCGACGATTAATTCTTGTTTTTCTAAAGATTAAATTACCACACTGCTAATTACTAGTATAATGTATTAAAAATAATCTTAAGCAAACTATAATAGTAATACATTACTTTGGAAAGCTGAGTTGAAAATTCTCTGAACAAAAGAAAAAACAAAAATTATAAGCAAACAGAGATAGCTGTCGGCTTAGGGAGTCAAAAAGACGGTAGTACCCTTTATTGTTTAGAGAGAGACGAGAGACGAGGTTCGGGTGTGAAGGGTAGAATAGGTATTACGGATCAGGTGGATTGCGCATGGATTGAGGAGATCTATCTATGTTTTGTTTGGGGACAGTTTTATCTTCTTTTTTTATCACTCTCTCTAAACCCAAACGGTCCAAAACACATGCAGTGTCTCGTCCTTTTTAATTCTTACACTTTATTTTTTCTTCTTCTTGTTTTTTTTTTTTTGGGTTAAATAATCGCTTAAGACAAAATTTTAATGTCCTTAAGAAACATGCCTGTATAGTACCGATCGAATCCTGTAGTTTTAACTGAAATCTTGTCTCTGACATATATGTTCAATAGTGTAAAAATTAAAATATTTTCCCATGACTTCTGTTTAAAAATATAGTGAAACAACTGCAAAGTTGTCAAATGATGGTTTTCTTATATATGTAGATTCATCAATCTTTTAAAAGACACATTTTTAAGGTTTGTTGAGTTGATACAAAGACCAAAGTGAATATTATCTACAGAAAAGTCATCTAAAACGCATGCAAGTTTTTGTGTAAACATTGATTAATCATACCTTCTCTTCTTTTTCTTTTTTTTTGTCAACCATTGAATAATGATACTGATATTCGTTTTTAATTAAGTTATCTATCTCATAGTGATATCTCCAAATTTTCAAATTACACTCATAAATACCAATACCGTAGGTAATGATTAAGTATTTGATATTTTAATAATGTGGGTGTATTAGTTGGTTATGTGGGAAAAAAAAATCAATGGGTGTGAATGTGGGGTGCTAAGACCATCCTCAATGCTGAATCTTAACCTGATCCTTAGCTAATTCTAATTAAAATTTAATACATAATTCAACCCTATATATAAGATAGGGTACCTTATATAAGGTACTAAAGAAATTATAAGATTCACTTTTTTCAGTTAAATTATTAAAGAAATCATAAAATTAATTTTTAAAGCTTATGCATTGAGGATGCTCTAACTATAATAGGTGGGGGCTTGAATCTGAGCCTTCTCTTCTCCCTTTTCCAAAAGCACTAAGAAGAAGAAAAAAATAAAGAGAGAAGGGGTTTGAAAACTTTGAACACAAAACAAAAATAGACGTATCGAAACAATACAAAGTGAAAAAGCAATCACACCACCATTCTTAAATTTTGGACTCTCTTCTGTGATTCCATTCTCATCACCATTATGCTTTATTCTTTCCTCTTCACTCACATCATTTATTTCTCATATTCAAAATATTCCTCCATTTATTTAGTTGAATAAGCATATGGTGAGTCATACATAGGTCTCTAATGGTATGATTGATTTGGATCAAACTTAAACATAAAAATATGGCCAAGTCTAATTCCATCATTTGGCCAATAATTTTCACTTTTTTTTTAATTGAACTACATTCAGCACTATTTGATACATTTTGGCTATGCATGAATTTTTTTTTATCGATCCACCACAAAACATTTATAGAAACCATGGATCTACTCAAGATCCGTAACACTTTACATTTTTTTAAAGAATTCGAAAGCCGACGTGATTCAAATGGCCCAAGATTTGCATTCGAAAGCCAACGTGATTAAATGGTCCAAGATTTGCATCCAAACTTAATCTAGACCAAGCCCATCTATTATATTATAATAAGGCCTGTAATCTTTCTATTCCAGGTATTTATCTTTTTTAAAATAAAGGACAATCGTTCGAGTTTATCATATGCTGTACGTCGCAAAAGATGATTGGTAGCTATTAGGATCCGTTACCAAACGCAAGTCGCTTGCTGCCTTCGATAGTTTTTTGATTAATCACCATAATGGTAGTAACCTTACACCATTAAAAGATTTTTAAACATTTAATTGATTGCAAAGGTGTCCAATGGTTACATTTACACAACATATTAACACTCACGTTTAGGATGTGAAAAAAGTACACGGGTCTTTCTTGCTTTACCCAATATGATAATTTCAAGTTACTACGTCTCTCGTAGTTGGTTATATCACTTGTTGACGTACGTTATGGCCGGTAATATAAATACAAAGAAGTTCGATCTGATATAAGACTTAACCTTATCTAGTAGTACAAGTGTAAGTGTCATCAAGTACTTCTCTAATATCTAATTTGATCTTTTGAGTTAGACATGTATAAATAGTGACAAGAGCTTCAGGCCTTCACCACCATAACTTCTCATCACGGTTTAGGACTCGTACGAAGTGGGAAAAATTGGACGGCGAAGCCAGAGTGTTAATAAAAAAAGCCTAAATGGGTCCGAACTCCAGCTAGGAATTAAAGTGCTATTATGAGAGAGAGAGAGAGAGAGAGAGAGAGAGAGAGAGAGAGAGAGAGAGAGAGAGAGAGAGAGAGAGAGAGAGAGAGGTGACCTCTGGGCACGATCAATAGAAAGCAATACTTCACGTAAAATCAAATCTTATTCGAATCGAAGTACCGAAGTTGAGTAATAATCCACGACTTTCAAACTATCGTTTTCTTCAGTCATCTATAATTATTGGTGATGTAATCATCTAAGCATACGATATTTTTGTCTTTCTTAAGTGGCTCAAATGTGGATGAGGAGGCAAACCAAAAACGGCGGTATTTTTAGGAAAAAAAAAAAAAAAAAAAAAAAAGATTTCGTATTGTGTTTTCAATCGTCCCTTTCCGGCCAAAAAGGTAAGATTCAAAAACGTTATTGACATGAAAATATTATAAACGAGGGTAAAAACATTTTATAAAAAAACGCATGTGATTTGGATAAATTTGGCTGCAATCAGAAAGCAATTGTTTGATAATGAGCCAACAATCTTTCTCCGGTACTCGGCCAGAGTCCACCACAATCATACTACTCTAAGAGTAAGTCCAGCTTAGAGTAGTAAAGATGTCAAATTGAAAATTTTCTTGTCAAAAGTTAAGGATGGTTATTAGTCCCTGTGTCCAAGGAATTAGTATACTGTATAGTTGCAACAAATTAACATTATTGATATTGTCTACATTTTGTACACAATTACAATGTCCATATTGAATTTATCATCCGCAGATCATTTGAATTGGTCCATTGAGTAAAACACACATAATTATTTCCCTTTCGAACTTGTATAGCTACAATCTTTTTAGAAAGGTAAAACTATAACAATCTAAGAATCTTTCTTTTCTACAAACCTCTTAAGGAAAATGAAACACAATCACAAGCAGGTTCAATAGCTGTAACTGCACTCATACTAGGAGAGTATTATGCTTAAAACGCTACTAAACCTTTGCTTCAAAACTTGTTACAGAGCTACCCGGATGACTTGCCTCTCTTCTTACCGCCTCCTTTCTTCTTTCCTTTTTTCTTCTTTTTGCCTCCTTTCTTCTTTCCCTTAGCCTTTAAGCCGCCTCCTTCACCTCCTCCTCCCAAGTTATAGTTCTTACCGTGTTTCTTTATCTTGAAATCTCTGTCACTGGTTCCTGATGAACCGGAACGTAGCAAATGCCTAACATCAAGAACACCTCCCCTGAAATCCCCTACAGTAGACTTCAAGACTCTCTCTTCTGGTGTACGCTTCTTCTCTGCAGGTTTCCTAGTAGACCCACTCCCAAATTGTGCTCCAAATCTCCCGAGGATCAGATTCTGCAATGCACCCAATAACAGGTGAGAAACATATATCGTATTGGATCAAAGGAACAGAGAAGTTCATGATGTAAAAGTCACCTGTTCAAACATCTTCTCTTCTCTGTCTTTCTGTTTCTTCATCTGCACTCGCGCTACACTCAACGGTAGCCTCTGCTTCTTCTGAGGCTGCAATAACATTAAATAAAATCTTACGACCCGCGTAAAAATCATAACCTCAAAACAACAAATCACATATCGAAATAAAAAAAGGTTCTCCCTTACTGCAATAGTTTCAAGTTATGTCAAAAATCTTACCTTTCCACCAAGTTCAGTCACTTTCTTGTTCTCCAATGCTTTCTTATCCTTCCATGTCATATGAGAAGAACCTTAATAGTAAATACAACAACAAGTTCAGCTGAAGTGAACCATAAAACTTGCATCATCACAATACACACAACGATCAAACAGAGAAGAGAAGAGAGAGAGAGTGTATACTAAAGAGTTGAACATCTCTCATAATATTCCTAAAGCTCGAAGCTTGATTGTTAGACTCCATGCCTTCCTTTTTCTTCTCCATTGGCTTACGTTTATACATTTTGATTTGAATCTTTCCTGAGACAAAATTTGAGAGAGGTTACGCATTGAGCTTTACGATTCCGTTCACCTAACTATCCCAATTCGAACATGGATTCTAGATTCCAACTAATCTAGAATCTCATAACCTAATCCCATGTAAGAGTAGGTACTTTAGAGATCGAATACTAACCTGAGACCTGAGGAGTATGCAAAATCACGATTGGTCTGAGAGATGGAGAGTGAAGAGCTTTGCCCAGAGCGTTGATGGAACAACCACAAATCAAAAAGGGGTTTAGGGTTTCAATGGCCGATGTATACTGCGGCGGAGATGGAAAGCTTCGTTTATTAATTTTTTTTTTGTCTTCTTTGGGTTTTTTTTTTTTTTCTTTTTCTTGTTGTTGCAATTTGCAAAAATAAAAGCTATTGGGCTTGTGGGCTTCCCTTTAATAAAACATAAAACGTTTTTGAAATTATACAAGTTTTAAACCTTTAGATTTTTTCCGTGATTTAGCTTATTAATATAATTCATCTTAATTAACTCTGCTATTCTACCCCCAAAAAAAAAAAAAAATTTGCTGCAATTTGATCAATGTATTTATTTATTAATTTCAAGTTTGACACAGAAACTTCACCACACGTGCTATTTTCGACTGAAGGAACTTACATGAGTTCATCTTAATATTTCATTGTCTTTTCAATAATTATATCATAAAAATGTTTTCCTTCTTTTCATTGCCAACTGATGAAACGGTATACTAACTGTCAAACTAATTATGTACAATGTTACCATGAAAAAAAGAGAAATATATAATTAATTAGGATGTATTTATCAAATTATTTCTCTTTCTTATTATTGTATACGATTTTTTTATTTTATTTTTGTATGGAAGAAATGAAGTCACACACATGCATGATACGTTGCATTGGTATGATGTTATCAAACTAATGACAGTCTTCCTTTTCTTATGTCTATTAAAAGCGTACATTCTTTTACATGCTTTGGTCAGAATGCATTATACATTTGCTTTGATCGGAATACATGATGCATGCATTGCTTTGGTTGAAAACTTGAAAAACATGATACATTGCTTTGGTTGGAATACAAGATACATTGCTTTGGTCAGAACTCAGAACACATGATATATACCTTGCTTTGGTTGGAAATTGGGGGGTTTTCAGTTGTTGTCGTCTAATTAATATACACGTACTAACTTAATTAAGGACTTCTAAAATTTTAAAAAGAATAGTCTATCGCATATTCAACTTGGTATACTGTTTTTAGCAAAAAAAAACTTGGTATACTGTTCATACCTCACATGTCACTGGGACTCCGACTAGAAATGTTGAAGTATTGTACGAGCTTGAAAAAAAGAGTAGAAGACTTACGTTTAATTGGGAAACCATATCTACTTTTACAGATTTGTTTTTAGAACGCAGCGTCAGTTCGTACTTTCAAAAAAAAAAAAACCTTTTTCTATAAAAGAAAAGAAAACCAGGAAATGTGAACGTAATTACATATTGAATCGACGGGAGAAGAATAACGTAACCCGTTGCCGTCTTCTTAATATTTAAAAGTCTATTTGAATTTTGACCATCTTCGCGTTTTACTCCACAGTCTACACCACCACGTACGCGAAACTCGACATGGACTTGTTCTTCATTACACATTGTTGACAAAGAATAAAATAAAAAATAACATAGATTATAATCTAATCATCTTCAATTAATGTTGAGTAGAAAGCAAATAGTTGTTTAATATGCAACAGCAACACATTAATTCCTTTTCAGGACTAATTTATAAAACCATTAGTTGTTAAATAATCAATACCACAATTGACCAAAAAGATTTGCAATATGAGAATTGAAACGAAGAAGGTGAGAGTTGGGTGAGTGAGACTAGGACATGCATTGATTTTCATTATTTTGAGTCTTTTGACTAACTCACTTTTGGGTTGTTTGTTGGGCAGCCGCAATTTTGCACAATGTTGAGATGTAGGAGGCATAAAGGCATACACACACACACACACACACGTACACGTACGCATTCCTATATCTTCCTCTTCCTCTCCTTTATTTCTTTATTTCATCTTATATTATTGTTTTCGTATTATGTAAATTATGCGTCATCATTTTATTCATGTATATTACTGTATAATATATTCTCCCAACGAATAATCATAGCTAGAAACAAAGTAAGAAATAATATAGTTATTATTTAACTATTTTTACATTCATAATTTTATCAACAATATATTCCCTCTTCAAATAATTATTGTAATTTACAGTTAGTAAAAAATGATAAAGTTAAGTATTTGTACAATCATCATTTCATCAACAATATATCGATCCCGTCAACAAAAAAAATAATATATATATATATATATATATATAAAAGAGTTATTGGCGTGTTCTCTGCATGGCGTAGACTGTTTTGTTGGTCCTCCTTATTCGAAAGTCGGCTGAAAGCTATAAGATGACATTTGTATGCATATGAGCACATCACATGATTCACGTAGATGGTGAAACGACTAAACGGAGTTGATTAATTTCTTGCGTGACCCTTTTGTGTAGACAATGTAAATATCACTTTTGTAATATTAGCATATCACACACATGATTCACATAGAAGGTGAAACTAAAGGAGATGATTATTTTTTTTGGATTTAGATTTAAAATTTATTACTTGTCACCGTAATTTATTTTTTGTAAGTTTTGGTATGAAAATGTAAATACGTTTGTATGGAATACAGCGCAAACTATAGATTGTGTTGGGCGAACAAGGTAATTTACTTGTTTTAAAAATTACGGTAATATGTCTTTAAATCTATTAATGTTTATAAAACATTATATTTAGGGAACAAGTAAGTTTATACGGCCCCTCCTGATTTCTAAATACATGTCATCTGTCCAAGACAGAGTTTGTTAAAAAAAATCTAAATTACGAATTGTATCATATATGATAGATGGTATACTTTGGACCAGTGTTAGAGAGAAAATTGCACAAGCGAACAAAAATAGTGTAAAGAAAAAGGAGAGTCCCAATGAATTATTATTATTATTATTATATATTTATTTCTGCGTTAAAAACTAAAAAAGTGGTCGGAGAGAATGTAGTCAAAGTACTGTAGATAAGAAGGTTTCCACAATAACGGGAAACGGAAAAGGTTAACTATATACGTTATTGACTTGTCCAATCTAACTTTAATCATTCAAGAAAATGTAGTCAGAAAATTCGATATAAGGTTGATGATCTAAAAATATGTTGTGGGTCTAACAAAGTAACAAGTAACGATAATCACTTTCTATAACTATGTATATCTAGCATTTTAGGTATGGGTCGGTTATGTGATCTATTTACTTTTGTACCTATAGATATTTGAGAATATAAAAATATGTTCTTCTTTTTTTTTTTTTGTCAAAGGCCAGTTATATATGTACTTATACGGCTTGGAATTGGATCTTGCATGCCTAATATTTCTTCACCCATTTCGCCACAAAAATAGTGACGCTGGCCGTTCTCATGAACTTTCTTGGTTAAGGGGATTTTTCTATCTCCTCTTTTATTTTTCAGAAATAAGGAGGAATGACTATAGGAAAAAAAAAAAAACTAACTAGATTTTAATTTTGACGACGACTATGTAATCCATGTAATTAGATGAGTTCGTTATACATTCAACCTAAATGCAAACAAAATTAACCTTCTACCACCTAATCTTTCTAGTTTACTTTCTACTCCTTTCAAGTTTTTTTTCTTCTCCTTTTCTTGTGCAATAAGAGACTTTTGTGCCTCATCACGTCCTTTCTTGCAAAAATTATGTTTATATACCCCTTTTTCGTGTACTCACAGTTTGAAATTTCTTCAAAATAAAATAAAATTTAAAACTAAAAAATTATGTAATTCTTAGTGAGACTGTATAATATGTAGTATTTATATACAGGTAAACTATACCAACTACATCAAACTAAACCAACAATCCTATTTTACAATGTACACAATCCAATAGCATAACATATAATAAAATTCAGTTTTTTCTGCATAACCTAATAGTGCGTGACATTCTATCTATTATATATGGCATGGAATTGGTTACTAATATGATATATGGTAGTGGTGACTAGAATAACATAGCATTTGAATATACTCCTTCTACTTCTAAAAAAAATATATTTTTTAAGTTTTTCACATATATTAAAAAACATCTAAAAGTTAATGATAATTGCATCATTTTATAATTTTTAGAATTGTAAACTAATAATATTTAGTTATTTACTTTGAAATTTGCAAATCGTAATTAATAATACATTGATAATTTAAAATAATTATTTTTCTGAAACCAATTTTATTATCTAGAAAAATTACTTTTTTTTTTATGAACAGCGAGACTATACTTTTCGAGCAGCATAACGTAGTAAGGAAACAATGTTGTAAAATAACACACACTGATGTTTTTGATTGGGAAATGAATAATGCGTGGATGGTTTTTTATTTTCCTAGTAACGAGGAAGGTAGGTAAAGAAGATACGGTAAATAAATGGACGGCGGATGATGCGTGTTCTCATTTGGCTTTTGGAGTTTACAGATTTCTTTCACAAGTGAATTAACTGAATCTCTCTTTTTTTGCAAAACACAGAGAGAGTTCCAGTCAACTTCTTCAGACGGTCGGTGCTTACGTGGCGCCATCATTGAGATTTGAGATATATATTCTCAAAAGTTTGGACGGAGATAGGGATACTTTTGTCTTTTTATTTCTTCCTCAGTCCAAGTTAAGACAATTTACGCCTTTAGACACTCATGCTCTCGTCTCGTGTCGTGCGTCTACAATTTATGATTTATCATGACCACGTTTTAACAGCTACGAACATTTTTCTTAGAAAGATACATTTTTAACATCTATACGATGCATATATAAACTACTATTTGAGATTATACGATGCATCGATACATTTTTCGCTCTTTTAGAGCTGTTTTCTATTCTTCTACGACTAAGTTAGAGATATGTAACAAATAAGATCTGTTAATTATCGGGATCAAACCGTGGAGGTTCTTGATTTTCTTCCCGGTTTAGTGTGTTTCTTTTGTTCAAAAAATCAAATCGTACGTTTAGAGTGTCCAATGTATGAATCTTCATCTGTGGAGAACTCTCCGAGCCGTCTCTCTGAATGGACACGTGGAGCTCACAAACCCGTCTACCAAATGTAAATACGTTTTCAGCTCGTGACACGCGGCCACGTTGATGCTACTCAAGTACGGCGAGTCACGGCTGCTCAGCCGAAGCTCCTTCCCTACTTCCGCGTAAACCCACGGCGTCTCCTCCACGCGTCTCTGTATCCAGCTCGGCATTGCTGACGCCGTCGACGACATCTTCACGTTATCTTGCTCTCTGTTTTCTAAAACGACTCCAGGGACTTTGGTGATGACGTCGTCGGAGTTGACGATTCTTAGAACCTTCGTGCCTTGCTTCTCAAGGAGTTTCCTGAAGCATCTGTTTCCCACACGTGGGCCTCCGAAGGATATTACGGTTACCATGGGCGCACGTTTGAACGTCGTCTTGATATCGTACGCAGCTAGCGTGGCGATCGCAGCTCCGAGGCTGTGGCCGGTTATGGTTATACTCAACGGCTCGTCGCCGTAAGATTGGAGTAGCCTCGAGATCTCTTCTCTAACCATGTCTCTCAGGCTGTGAGCACCTGAAGTGTACAAGCTCAAAAACCCGCTCTCGACCATGGGCCCAGAGTTAGACCCGTTTAGATTCGGTCCGGTAGGCCCATTAGGGAGATGAGTCAGCGTAGCGCGAAGGTTCTCTAACCACTCGAGACACGTGGCGGTTCCACGGAAGGAGATGACGACGTCCCTGCGCCCGAGCCGCGAGATCTCTTCTTTGTCTTGGCAAACTGCCACGTAACCAATCCAGCTGGATTGTGTAGCCACCCAGCTTGGCGCTTTCTCAATCCATCCTGGCAAGTTAATACCTGACGTGGCACGGAGGTTTTTGGTTAGTCGATAACCGGAATTAGGCAAACCGGATCGGTCTAACAGAGTACTCCTGGGGAACCGGCATGTCGCGTACGTGGGAGAGGAAGGATCGAAATCGAAGGCTTGGTAAGCCGATTCGACGAACTGACCGTACCGGAGAATCTCTCGCCGGAGATTATCGTCCAATGGGTCTAAAAGACCATCCCAATTCTGAAGCCCCTGGTACTCCATCCATCTCCGGCCAAGCTTAACCGGAAAATTAGAACCAGAGGAGGAGGGTTCGCTGGAGAAATGATCCTGGTTTAGCAGCAAACTCTCCCAGGTTTCTGGTTTGGGAATAACCGGTGGTCGGGAAGTAGAGATGGTAGGAGAAGGAAGAGTAAGTACACATCGACACTGATTCGACGTCGTACCATTTAAATAAGACAAGGCATCGTGTTTTGGTAATGAAGGCGCCACTACACTATGCGGACGTACCGGAGAATATGAAAATCTCATTGCTGAGAAAAAAGTGTTGTGTAGTTTCAATTTTTTTTTTATAAACTATTTGATCTGGATAATCAAAAAAAATAAAAAAATTTCTCCCTAAGAATGTATTGAGAGAATAGAAAGTTTGTTTAAGATAGTTTTGGTATGTGAAGTGAAGAAGAAAGAGAGATGAGATGGTTCCTTTTATAGTGGGAGAGATGATCAAAGCGTAAGTGAGAGAAATTGGAATGTATAAGTAGTGGAGTTAAGAGAGAATTGATGAAAAGGAAAGGACTCAACGATCTGAAATTTGTGGACTGTGCTTATATAAAGTATATAAATTTAATTATCTAATGCCCACATACACACATTGGTACTGTACTCGTTTGTGTGTGTGTTTGTAAAATTTCAAGTAGTTTTCGTGTATGTAAAAGCAATAAATATGCCAAAGATAGAAAACTAGAACATTACCTGGGTTTTTGTATATAATTTATTTTTTTTTGGTGAAGAAAATGAGAACAATCTTTGACAAAAAGTTTGCACAAATGATTGTGGTATGATGAAAAAAAAAAAAAAAAAATGATTGTGGTACACATAAGCTCTGTTTTTCTTTTAAAAAAAAAAATTCCACTTAACTAACATGCGCTATAAAAGAGAATGTATAATCAAAATAGTTTTAGATCATCAATGGTTTTTACTACGTTATTACTTTTATTTTTATTTTTAATGTGACTTTTAGATAAACCCGTTTGTTTCAGTTAAATTTCATATGAGCACCAAGAATTTGATGGATGACCAAAAAAAAAGTTAAATGTATGATAATGAGATCAAGAGCCAATGGACGGCTGAGATGAGAAAGGAGTGTGTATGAAAATAAAAATATCATACAATTACTTTGATGAGACACGTGGGAGTTCTCGAACGGTACTACGGCTCAGAAAGGCTCGACTCGGCTCATATTAGCGTTTGACGATTGCTGCCTATTTTGGAGGTAAAGGAAAGTACGTACGTATGCTCTATGCACTCACCTCCTTGCATTCCCTACTCCCTTCTAGCATTTTTAAAAAAAAAATATTGTATATATAACACAGAGTTTTCTTTAAAATTATTTTTATAACCATATATATATAACACTGTTTCATGTTTACGTATGTAAACTTTTCATAATATTAAAATTCTAATTGTTCATACAACATCACAGTTGAGAGAGTCTATCACAAACCCACCTCAACCCACAGTTTTGGAATTGATACAGATAAATAAATTTACAAGATACATTTTTCTTTCTTTTTTTTGTGTGTGCTAAGAACGTCAATATCATTAATAAAATGAAGATAAATGAAGAGTAACACTTTTTTTTTTTGCTAAGAACGTTAATATCATTAGTAAAATGAAAAGTACATCAATTTATAAGATTCAATATTCAATTTTGGTGTAATAACTAAAAACATTAAAATAAACTTCTGGTCATCAATCACTAAACTAACTGGCTTTCGCGGGCTATAGAACAAGTCCAGCTGAATAAGTTGGAGTGATGTGTTGTTCGGACAAAACGAGGAATAAAGGAAGTGCAACGTGAATTACTTACTATTTGAATTTCCCATCACATGGTTTATTTACATAGTTTCGTGCTTTAATAATCTATATATATATAAGCCTCTTCGATCATTTATAAAGCCTAGCTATTTTACATTTTGAATATTTTCTTTATATTGTATTGATTACCGTCGTGATTTCTGAAAGAATGTTTTAACTCTATATCCTTTTAAGCATTTTCACATTTCTACATCGTTTCAAATGTTACCCACGTGGGACTCACTAGTAATAAAAACAATTTAGCTTCTCAATATTCTCACAGATTATAAGGTTATTTGAAGTAAGAAACGAGTTATGTCGACTATACAAGTCAGGAACTAACTTGAAGAATCAAAGAGTTTCAATTTACACGATAAATACGGAGGAGGAGAAGATAGATTACACACGAAATGCATGGAAAATATCTTCGTTAGTGATACGATCAAAATGCTTAAACAAGTAAAGTGATTTGGTGTTCCAACCAATCGGGAACTAATTTCCTATTTTGTAATAAACAAAAGTTGCATGCACTACTTTAGGTCTATTGGCAATAACACGTACGTACTTACATTCCCCGATTTAATTGTCATCGTTTTGGATATATCAAACTAACGTGACCATTCATATATTTGTGGACACAAGACTACACACCACAAAAGCCATTAATTAGTTTCTTTATAATATTTTTTTTGACTAAAAATTTTTCTTTATAATATAATTTTCTTTTTTCTCTTCACTCTTTTTTGCCGATGGGACTATTTCAATGTCATTTACATTGGCCATTTTCTTCTTTTGGGACCATTTCTCCACGTTGTTATGTGAAAAATTATAGAGATTTTTATTTTTTCTTACCCAAAGAAAATTAAGAGGTAAATTTGAAAGGAGGAAAAGAGACAATAGAGATGAGCTGAGTGATAGCGATGTCATATATGCTTTGGTTTTGATTTTTTCTAAACGTCTAAAGTCTAAACCGACTAATTTGTCCTAAAGATTTGTAAAGTGAACCGACCAAAGATTAAGAGATCGATGTAGATAAAAAATTATGTTTACGTGATGAGTAAAAATATATGTCAATTGTCAAACATGACTTGATGATCCTGTTTAATTACAGTTTTACGGTTGGTCTTTACCTTAATATATTATTGAAATTTACAATCCAGCCACCTCTAAATCCTAGCTAGATATTTCTTATTAATCGTTACTTCGTTAAATAGGAAAAACCAAAAATTCAGAACTCAAGAAAAAGTAAACTAACTCATAGAGTCATAGATTAGAAAACGATTCATTATTTAGTCGAACTACTAGGATTTAAATATTTCGATTGCGATTGTAATATTAATAATTAATTAAACTAACATTTATCAATAAAAAATAGGAAAAAATAGACCATCAAAATTGTAAAAAGCACATATTATCAATAAAAAAATTAACGTGAATATATTCATATCAAGTAAAAATAAGAAAATTTGATTATTTAAGATTTAAACCGTGTTATTTTACCTTTTCCTTATATAGAAGATGAATTCCACGTGCTATTTAAGGTACATCGATATTTTTATTTCCCTTTTGCTAAAATAAAATGAAAAGGTAAAATCCAAAAAAGCAAAGCCAACTAAAAACGCCCGGCGCGTCTCCAAGAAGTCATAGCCGAGCCGTTAAAACATCAGAAGCCAGCTATCAACCCTTTTTGTGATTCTTTTTCTTCAATCATTATTGTTTTAAAAAGAAATATCCTAAATAGACTTTCTTAATAGTAATTAACATATGTATATTACTAACTACGTCGATTATCATAAATAAAAATGTTTCAATTCTTATGTTATATCTAGTTTTGTTAGACGTGTTTGATTTACTAGTTAAATGTTGTTCATATATGCAGCATAAGCACGTATAGTATATGTTTGATACATACATGATACATATATATATATATACTTTACAAATTACAAAAAATTCTAAATGATTCGTAACGTTACTCACGTAAAAATACTCAACACAATACAATACATAGTTAGATCTTTAATATAATATCTAGGAGTGAATAAAAATATCAACAATCATCATGACATAAATTGAAAATTTGAGTAATTAATTTAGGGAATAGTGATATTAAGCTTACATGAAAAATGGAATTGTTTGGGATATTTACTTAATTTGGTAATAAAGAAGCTTCTTCTCCCATGTCCCAATTGCCTCCAATAGTTCTCTTCTACTCCCTAAAATTTTCAAAATTATTATTGTAAAAATGATTCTTTTGGCCTTTACTTTACAGAGTAATAATAGCAGATTTTTTATTTCTTTGAAATGGTCACACAATATCTAAAATGTCTAAAGTTATTGAAATTTGCGTATGTTTGTAAGACCTATAAATTCTAACAAAGTAACTTACTAACATGTTTGAATTACCAAAAAAAAAAAAAGTCCTAAATTTATACTGTCACCTTGAGGTAATTTTCTACATATATATATATATACACACATTAAAAGATAAATTTAAAAATCATATTCGGATTTCTAGTTAGTAATTATTATATAGTAACACTTTTTACTTGTTTCTTAATCATTGATATTTTTCAACGAATGAAAAAATGCATATACATTCAAAACGAGCAATGCCAAGATTACACACAACGTTTTCAAATTTTAGAAAATCTTTGAACCGAATATTTAAATAAAATTATTCACTGAAAAAAGTTTTCAATTGGGATTGTGCTATTGGATGATTTAATTCTTAAGAGTTTTGCCAAAGTAGACATAAGCAACAAAGATGAATTGTTGAAAAACAAAGTTTCCACTTTCCTCATTATAATTCATTGTTGACTATTTTTCTTTTTTTATATCCTTTCACCAACCACTTAAATTATTGCTTTTTGATTTTGATTTTGATTTTTTTATTTCCTTTACTCCCAAATGATTACTTGATTCCTTTTTTTATTTTATTTTTTTGGTAAGGCCAACCAAATGCAAATAATTTTTGTTATTTGTGATATATGTATTTATATATATAGTAATAATAAATGCTGATGATATGTTGCTTGATTGATGATTGAAACCAATTCACACTCGCTGATTAAATGCAAGAACAAAAGCAAAATTATTATTTTTGAAAAGTGCGAACTAGAAAGGACATAAAAATCTTAAATCTGTTGAACAGAAGATTATGAATCAAAATCAAAAGTTTCGTACAAACATAACTTCATCATTGTTATATATATAAGTTAATCATTATAAAATATATTGTACCGTTAAATATAATGTTTTACAATGTATTAGTATGAGCATTATTATACAAAACCATCATTATGCTATCAAATAGATATCACTAGAATATTATTAGAATGGTATTATAACAGTAATACTTTCCAATGATCCGTACGAGAACATTTTTATGTATTTATTATTAGTTGATCAATAAATAAACAAAAATTTTGCAATAATATTATATGATTATGACCACATCAGTTTACAGAGCTGGTCCAAATCCAGCCGTCTTTTGCATCTGACCAAAGTCCATGAGTTATCATTCAAAATCGTACTTTAAATTTACATTAGAACTCAATTTTGTTCTATATAATTAATATAGCCACCGTCCACCACAATCAATCTCATAACTCATTCTTCGATACTGATCACCAAAATTAAAAAAAGGATTGAGTGTATTGGGCTTTCGCGTATATTGAATGTTTTTTGATTAAGTGATCTTTTTGTTGCCGGCCAAAAATGACCAGTTAGGAAAACCAGCAAGCAACAATGAGATTATTAGACCAAAGGTTTGAAATAACTAACACACGTCTATCTTAAGTCCTATAAAGAGAAATGACTTGGTAAAATAGTTAGAAAGTATCGCAATATACATTTAAGGTTAACTACTAATCTCATGTTAAGTGCACCACCTTAACCTTATCTTCAATAAGTTAAAATGCAAACTATCATTGTAGATATTCAATTTTTTTTATAGTTTTACATTTTACATTTGGTACCAGCGAGAAATCAATTGGATCCCCTTCGGAGACAAAAGTTTGAACAAGCTTTTGGGCCCCCATCGTTTTTTAGAGCCCAACTAAATATTTAGTTTTCAGATATTAATATTTCACTCTTCTTATTTTTGAGTGTAGCCCAACTGAGTCAACAGAATAGTGTATGTATATATATTTTCTAACCCGATCAGTCGTATATTTTCAAGTTGTTAAGTTGTAACAGCTGGCTCTTTGATATCCATGTATGAAAAGAGAACAATTTTATTACTATTACAACCAAACGGTGGATTACGAAGGCCAGATATAAAAAAAGCGATGTATCCTGGTGAACCACTAGAGATTTTTAAGAGCTTGACAATAAACATGCTCTTAGTTATGGCAAAAGCTTCAATGGATAATTTTTCATAGTAGTCTTCAGTAAGAGATTATGCTTTGTTAAAAAAATCATTGAAAATTTATTTGAAGAGTTTAAGATTAGAGTTTGATTAATCCTTTGAATTTCTATATTAAGTTTTAAATATAGAATTTGATTTTTTTGTACACAGTTCAAAGATTAGTGTTTAAATTAGGCATTAAAAAGTCCACTTATAGTATAGTACCCAACTTGTTCCGTCGTAAAGACACACACTGGATAAGGATTGACTTCTACGAACTCTGAAATAATCACAAAAAGGGTGCAAAGGATTTGATCGCACTGTGAGTTTCTGTGACAAAACATAAAGAAATTGCCAAGTCGCGCTAACTTTTATTAATGATACTTTGTATATACACTATGTTAAAATAGTTAAATAATAGTTATGACACATTGAACTTGACTGGACAGCGTCATAGGCGGTATTCGCAAAACTATCATATCGTACATTGTTTCTTGTTTTGGAAAGATACTAAAACAACAAAAGCATAAATAAATAGAGAATCTACTATATACGGTGCCTGTGCTTAAATATCTATAACCATTATTAAATACTCTCACTCACTTTTGCAAAACGACGGAAGCTGTGTGTTTTATATATTTTTCCTTACCAAAAATAGACAAAACTTGTGCTGTCTCTTACGTCTCCCCTCGAACCGTCATGGTTTGGTTGGTTCTTTGTATCTCTCGCATTTTATAAGTAAAATAAAAGCGAAACAAGTTGTGAAATCTTTATCCGGTTTTGGGTGCATTGAACAATAAAATATATATATATATATATATATATGCAAGTATGGAACCAGTATGCCCGTGGTCAAATGGGCTATCTATTATAATAAAAACCATACGAATACATAAATAATTTTTAAAAAATTTGTTTGACCTTATATGCTAAAAACTCTAAATGACGCATAATGTTGCCAAAAAGCATTGATATAATTTTATATTAATTATATAATTGAACATAAGCTGATTTCGTTCAACTTGTGTACTTTGCGCCGTTGAAACAGAGTTAGGTTCATGCATGCCTGTTGATTTCCTTGCACACTTATATGTATTTATATACTATGGATGCATGTAGGTACGTACTTAGACACTGCTCTTGCTCAAATGCATATATACATTCAAGTCCGAGCTGGAGATTATGCATCTTACATTCAACAAACTTCATTCTTCTAATTTTTTTTTGGTTTTCATTTTAATTTTCTCTATGATCATTTTTTTTTAATTCGCAGAAAGTGATTTTATGTTCTATACGTGATCTTTATGTTTTGCAAAGTGAAAAACTCATCAAAGGTTTTGTTTTAGACTGAGTGTGTGAACGTGAAATGCAAGGAGGTTAATTAAGGGTTTTTTCATAGTTTGTTTTCCGTTTCTTGAAAATACATCTTATGATTTTCTTATTCTTTTAATTTTTCCCCTCATTGTAGATTTTTAGTTTATGAATCCTCTTGCGATTTTATTTTTTAGTCATTGCGGCAACGCTGATTTTGAGAAGGAAATTTAATAGCCAATTATGGTTAATTTCCTTTGTATGTTTGTTTCTATTTTGTGTGAATTAATAGATTCTCACGTAGTTACACATTTGCAAGACCAAGTGATGATCAGAGCTATTTTTTATATAAGGTAAGCCAAATTTAGAAACATGCTTGGTTTATCACATTGTATCAAGCTGGGTTTAAAAGATGGAGGGTCTGAAATTAACCAACGTATGATTTTCAATGCTATTTACATGAATTTCGTTTTTGTTGTCCCTTAGATAGTCATTTATTTTATAGACTTTGATTTTGCTATTAAAAGGGGTACATATTTGACATTAGCAGTTTTTTTTACCAAGTCTTGTTTCTGTATTTTGCAGTTCAAGGAAAGTTAATAATACTGGTTATATACTTAATAAGTTATATGCACTGTATTTTGTTTTCATAGTCGAGGTATTAACACTGGTTAATTATCATAAAGAATGTAATTGACCTTTATTGATGAATGCAAGCATGTTAGTTTTTTGTTTTTAAATAAAAAGTGAATGCATATGCATGTTGTATATGTTAAAGCCATTATTCACCGCAAATAGGCCGTTGATATCTTAGCATTTGGGGTTACTAAATTACTGAAAATAATTTTATCCAGTCGGAACATATTTTTACCATAGCACTTGTAGTAATAAGTTGTCTAGAAAGTTCAAGAAATAATATTATTAATTATTGTATAATAATCCATGCACGTACTGTATTTATGAATTTCAAAAAGAGTAATAGATTTTTTCTTAATCCTTAAATCCGTAAGAGTATTGTATTTTCATGAATGCTAAGTAAAGTAAAATTAAATTAATTGAAACATTCTCCGTTTTAACGTTCATTTTTTTCATAATGTTTTTTACCTTTGATTTGTTGACAGCAGTTTAAAGACCTTTTGGTTTAGAGAACTTTGTTTTACGTTGTGTACAATAATATTGTAAATTAGTATGGATTTTACATATATTTTGTTCGTTGGCTAAACCATCAGCAAAAACTAGTCGACTAGTAGTTGTGGTAAAGTGTTGACAAAAAAAAATGGAAAAGAAAAGAAAAGGTGATGATAAAATTAAGGGAAATTACAAAAGGAGAAAAAATAAAATAAAAAGGCTAGTTGTGGTTAAAAAAAAAAGTAAAAGAGAGAACCGACAAACCAAAAAATGGAAAAAAACGACGGTAAAATAACTACGGGTTAAAAAAAAAAAGAAGGAAACTCGAAAATCCCGTAAACTAGAAAAAAATAATAACAGAGACGGCTATGAAAAAAACAAACAAACTCGTCTGCGACTTCCTCGTCGCCGCCGGAAGCAAGGGAGAGGCTAAGACCGCCGTTAGGGAGAGCTTTAAAACGGAAAATTACGGATTACTGTCCGGAGGGTACTTATGTGATCCTTTTTTAAGATTCTTGTAAGTAATCGATCTCATGCTCTGATTCAATTCGATATCGTCTTTGGATCACGGTTTGATCGACAAAATCACTGTTTGTAATGGACTCCTCTAGCACTCGTATGCGTTGTACGGATACAACTCTAGTGATTTTTTGTCTTAATTTTTTTATATATAAATGAGTTTTTTTATATGCACTTCGCTTACATGAACCAGAACACAGAGTTATGTCTCAAGTTATGAACTAGTTGTCTCAAATTATGAACTGTAGTGCTTCTGATCTTATATGAATCGAAAAATCTCACCTTTTTTAACTGATTCAACAAAAATTGATTGATTGATTTACAATATGCAAGAAACAGAGATACTACTACATATAAGATGTTTTTACAATCACCGCATGAGAAAATTACAGATATTAAGGCATTATAGGGATAAAAAAAAACAACATTTCATTAAGCTTTTTATGTGATATAAACAGTGGGTTATATCTGTTTACATGCAGGATAATTTTACTTGGTTGCTGCTTTGTGATAATTTGGTGATGTTGGATTGCATAGAGTAGATGTAGATACTAGATGATGATGCATCAGGAACGTAACCTTAATTATCCAAAAGACGAACCATGAAAATTGCCTTGTTGAATTCTGTGGTTTGGGTGGTCTTCTTCAGGGGCTGCTCTTCTTTATTGTATCAATGAATCTTTGCTGTATAAAATCGTTGCTTGAGATATATTCAAGAAAATCGTTGAAACTGAACTCTCCGTAGGCAGGTTCTGCATTGTCATTGTTTCCGTTGACGAGCTTAGCTGCTGGACTTATCTTCTTGTGCAGGGGTAGACTGTGAAGACTTGCAAAAGATAGCCTTCTGACATCTTTGTTCACTGTTACACGATGTATCACGCTCTTGTATATCCCGTTGCTCATCACTTCCATCTGATCTCCCAGCTGAACTATCAAAGCTCCTTCTATGTACGGTACCCTGACCCAGTTTTTGTTGTGATCCATTATCTGGAGTCCCTGGCTACTTTGGAGCAAGATGGTCAGTGAGCTGAAGTCTGAGTGTGGTGGCATTCCCAAGGCAATTGCAGGTTCTGGACACGCTGGATAGCAGTTCACTGCCATGACTTGTGACCCTTCTTCAATCTCTTCTTGTAAGTAATTTTTCTCCAGTCCAAGGCTTTCTGCGATAGCTTCTATCAATTGCTTATGTAGTACATGTGTTGCCTCTGCATACTTGCCCACTTTTTCCCTGAAATATATTATCAGTTTTTAACTCAAAGATTCTTACAAGTCTTTGGAGAGAGAGAGAGCGAGAGAGCTAGGTTTCGTATATATTGAGATAGTGAAGCTAGGCTTATTATGTTTAACTTACTTGTAGCATGGAGGATTTGATGGCCACATATCGATCCACTTTGGGAGGGGATGAGAGTAATGCTTGATGAAATCTCTCCAGTAGTGAACTCTGTCTGTTGAATGGTTAAGGCTTGTGCCATACCTTACTGGCTCATGAACATTTGCAGACACAAGACGCATCTTCTCCTCAACAGGTAAGTCAAAGAACAATGTTGCTGCGTCTAGGGCATCTTTAACCACTGATGATGGTATTCCATGGTTTATAACCTGTAGGGAAGTAAAAGCTAGGGCTTTATCTCTTAGTTCTGTAAAGAATAAGATGGCTTTTAAGTAGAGAAAACATGCATGCATGCACTATATATGTGTTGTCATTTAAGTCTGAGATTGAGGATTTTGTCTTTTCTATTCTCCTTTTCCCTGATCAAGGAGTTTGTTCCACATGACATAAATGCAAGAAGACAATAGCCGTCTTTCTAAGTCATATCGTAAGTGTGATTGGTTAGCTGCGAAAAGTTCACTCTAGGGCTAGTGACGAAGCATGGGAACATATTTAGACTGACAATTTGATGAAATATATAGCATATGCAGAAACGTTAAAACTTGTTGTGTTACCTGAAAGAAACCAAACTCCTTGCAGGCCATGTTGATCTCATGGATTACTCGGGATCTAAGGGAAGGTTGGTGTAAAAGAGAGAGATCAATGACAGGGAGTGTTGTCGTCTCAGTAGTAGTAGTGCCTAAGCTTGTTGAACCAAGAGCTGGCCTTTGGGATGGGGGAAGAACGTAACGATCAGGGACTTGAGGAACACCTGAATTGGTAAGTGTCATTGCACTAGTAAAAGAATCATCAAGCAAACTCTTTTTTGTTTCCTCCATTTGTGGTTGCTTTTTAAGAATGATTCTTTTGGTTAGGTAATCTCAGCTCCGTTTTATTATGACTGCTACTAGTATAAGAGTATGCAACATGTATGTATTTATACATGTAATGTATACGGTTTAAATGCTTCTAGAAGATAATTTTTTGTTTATAATATCCAAGTCGACATTTTCTTTTTATTTGTTTGTTTTTTAATCTTCTTCTCTTCTCGTTCGCTTACGGTTTTGGAAACAACCTGTAGCTTTGGGATACATTAAATGAAGTGTGACAGATCAAAATTGTGGGATGTAAGTTATATAAAGCGTGTATTATTGACACGTACGTCGACGTCGTTCATGAGAAGTTGCATATACTTTTTTTGCAGTTTTGGAATAAATGGTTTATAAATTATGATATATAGGTCATATTAAAATGTCATATAACCGGTGGTTTTGTTTGGGACATAAAAACCGGTGACTAGGCTTAGCAATTGGGTCTTTCCGGGGTGCAAAGTCGTCTTTATTTATTTATTTTAAGGATCAGATCAAAAAATACAGTAACGTCGTCTTCTTCTCTGGTTTTAGTTTTACCGCCTTATTCATCATGTAGGGTTTTTTTTTAAAAGATATTTTGGTTTCCAGTTTTAAGGAATAAAAAAATTTAAAAAACATTATTATTAAAGAGAGTGTGTTGACGTAAGTAAAGAGGATGAGTATCGGTCGAGATTCATGGACCCAGCACTAAATAAGGATATGTTGTAGTCACTTGTTTTATCACATTTATGTGTTATACTTGTACTACTACTACTACATGTTATGTATATAGTATAGTATAAACAAATAAAGACGGTTTTTAAGGGTGGGTGGTGGTGGTGCTGCTTAGAGAATTGGGAAAAATAAAATAAAAAGAAGGCGCATGTTAAAATGCATCTGTACCAAGAACATGTCTCATGTCTATGAATGATGAGTTGTTTTTTCCTCTGGTCGAAGGTGAGAAAGACTTCCCTCCTCCTCTACCGTTGGACTTGGAGTAGAGAGAGAATTTTTCTATAAATAAACTACTAATGACATCATTCTTATTGTGAGAATTCCTTTTTTCTTATTAATGTCCCCAATTTTGAATCAAGAACTTTAAAAAGAAACTCGATTAATAAGTGCTTTGTTTTTTGTTTTTAAGCTCAAATATTAAGAAGCACTGTCTAATGCTTTGCTTTGTTTTTGTTTTTAAGCTCAAATATTAAGCACTAGTTGACTTCTATGTCAGTTGGCGAAGCCCATGTTTTTTCATTAATGGGCCACACAATATATGATAATGGGCTTCGAAGTTGGAACTTGATAATGTGAAGAAGCTGATGCAAGTTTCTTGTACTGTACATGCTTTCATCGTTGATTTATTTCGTCTCGTGTATGAGCAAAAGCCTTTTTAGTATACATATAGTCATCAAAATTGGAATATATCTATGTATCTATAAATAGTTTCGATTTGCGACGACTGTTTCCGGGTCAATTTAGATGTCTTTTTCTTTTTGTAAAGTCATTTCTCGAGTCCTATCCTCTTCTTTTTTAATCTCATTCATTGACGTGCATAGGTTAACAAATAGACTATGAAATATGAATCTGTCATGGAAATGTCTGTTCAAAATGATAAATTCAAACATTAGAGTTTTTGTTTAGTATTTCGATATCTCAAAAAATATTGTTCATTCCTTTCTACTTAGACATTAGTTTTGTAGTGTAAAATTTTTTTTTTAACATGTCAGTAAACAAAAATCCCTTTTTTTAACTCAACATATATTCTACCATCCAAATTCCAAAATCTATCCATGTTTGTAAGATCGAAGAATCTTCTTCCTAAATTATGAGTTTTGTTTAGATCTACTTAAAATTAAATCTATTAAGGTCAGAGAATCGACCATAGTGATTATATTATTGGATTTGTGTTCTGTCATTGACCATTTCGCTTTTATGAGTTACTATCATATTTGTTGGGGTGGTTTTCGTATGTATTCATCTTTCCGGAAAAAACAATAGATGAAAAATCGAATATTGTAAAGATTGGTTTCACCTAACACCATAATACCTATATCTTTGTTCATTGGCAAGTATATTAATTAAAATGGCCTTAGAACGTGTTAGGCATCTTCCTACTACTATGATATTACCTAATTCCCAATTTTTGTTACATTTTTTTTTTTTTTTTTCGAAAAAAGTTAGGATGTCATTTCGAATATATATAAATTTATATTGTGTGAATATCAAGTCATTTCAAGTATTTGTTCATCTTTTTATTTTCTTAAACTACTACTAACCCGATGGCTTGGGCCGTGTTTTCCAAACTGAAAATCTTTTGAATAATGAACTTAGTCAAGGGTCAACACCTTGCTAATTGCATTAAACAAACTTTCAGTAATTCAATTCTTGAGATTTAGTACATAAATAAGCTTTCATATCCTTGTGTCATTGAACAAATAAATTTTTAAAGGGGTAACAATGATAAAGTCTTGTTCAAACGTACAAACTCAAAGTCAATATCACAAAAACTACATAATTAAAACAGAAGAAACAAAAAGTGTTTTATTTAGTGAGAAAATATCTTAAAACCTAGCTACACCAATTGGACATCAAATTTTAAACTAAAGAATACTACTTTTTCAAAAAGAAGACTAATAACTAATACTATATAAAAACAACCATTCTAGAACAATTTGTAAGAAATACATGAAACAATGTTGGGAACTTGGAATACAGCCGTGTACACTAAATATGCTTTTATACGAAATTCTCCAAGGAAAAACATAGCTTAAAACTTTCATTTTCAAAAACTCTCTTCTCAAGGCATTATTAGATAGTGAATACACTTGAGCTTATCTTTTTCTTCATTTTTAAGGAATCTTGGCACCTGCGGATTCTATAACATGTTAATTATGTAATAGGCACAATATTATATTTTTGTCAGCTAATTAATACATAGTTATGATATACATTATTTGGATTAATATTTTATCCAAATTAACAAAGCCATGTTCTCAGCACACTTTTGGGTAGAAAAACATAATAAACCAAACAGGAAGAAGCTACTCATTAGGATGATGGGTTTCTATAACTTATACCAAAGAAAACCATTAATGAACAGTTCGATTAATTATCCATTCCTTTAATATTTCTTTTACTCTGAATATACAAGAACAAAGAGTTGGAACGCATCATGACAATGTATTAGAAAACAAATATATGAATAAAAATATAAAAAATAGAGGATGAAGTTGTTGAATGAGTTGGCGAGGCGGCGACTTTTTCACACATTCCACCTTAGTTAATTTCCTTAGTCCTTCTCGCATCTTTTTGTTATATAATAAGACACCATAACCATTACCTGTCTTCATAATCTCTATCATCTCTTTACATTTCCCTACAACAATTATCTATCTTTTTAATCAAAATATGGCAATGAATGGTTTAGCCAAGATGGCTGCAATTGCTCTTCTCCTAGTCATGGCCGTCGTCCCAGCCGCAGTCGCTGTGACGTACACGGTTGGAGACGCAAGTGGATGGGAAAGTGGTGTGGACTACACAGCTTGGGTTACCGGAAAAAATTTCAGAGTTGGTGACAAACTCGGTAAGTTCATATTATTCGGTACCGTCGATTTATATATATCATGCACAAATTGAAAAGCTCTCAACTTAGTTTTTTTTTTTTCTTCTTCTTAATGTTCTAATATATATATATCTATATGATCAATGGAAAACGCAGAGTTCAAGTATGGTCCTTCACACTCAGTGAACGAGGTGAACAAAGCCGGTTACGATAGCTGTGGAGGCACACCGATCGATACTCACACCGACGGAGACACCAAAATCGATCTCGAGACAGTAGGAACAAAGTATTTCATCTGCCCTACCGCTGGTCACTGTCTAGGTGGCATGAAGCTAGCCGTTACTGTCGTAGCCGCATCTGCCGGACCTCCGACCACTCCTTCGCCCCCGTCTACGACTCCAGGAACCCCTACCAAACCGGGCACACCACCGGCTGCCGGAACACCCACCACACCTGAAGCAGGGTCAACTTCTCCTCCTCCACCAAAGCCAAGTGCTGCGTCTAAGGGAGTGATGAGCTACGTTTTGGTCGGAGTCTCGATGGTTTTGGGCTATGGTTTGTGGATGTAATTGGTTTAGAGAGAGCCAGGGTGGAGTCAGTGCTTTTTTACTTTTTTATTTATTTGGTTTTGGTTTGTAACTCTTTGTAAGAGAATTTGGAGTTTGTGTGCCACGTCAGAAAGCTCTTCATTGTTCGTAGGATTTTATTATTTGGCATTTTGATTATCGTTATCATGATCATCACATTCACTTCTTCTCTTGTTGTAATAAAATTATTATTATTTTCCATTTTCTTTTATACACATATTCTGCTCAACCTTCCACTCGGATTCCATATGACTACTGCATTGAGTAAATTAATTAATTTCATTATAATATTATTGTTGTCAATAATGACTCGCATAATTGCTGAATCAACAACAACTAAGAGAAATTAGCAATGCTTATTCAAATGGCAGTTGTTAATGGTATAGTATAAGAGATCATATAATAAAGGTACGTATGCAACTTGGTATAGTTAATTAGTATTAGATTAGCAGCACAAAAAACTTTAGATATATATTCTTATATACAGACGTAGATATTTTGGTTGCAAATTGAACTATTTTTGGATATAATGCAGGGTATAGTATAGATCAAATTAGGTTGCGTCTTCTTGACAAAACATTGTTAAAACTTGACATTTATATTTTAAAAGACAAATAAGCCCCAAAAAAGACATAAATAATGTCACTAAATATGATTAGAACCTAGCATGATCAAATTCATGTCCTCAGTCAATAAAAAATTTAAGCTATATACGTCCAGTATTTATAACACATGAGAAAAGATGTGCAGAACACAAACCAGCAGGCAAGGCCAATGGAATTTAACTTGACCCTAATTAAAGTGTCTTTAAGAGATATATCGTGTATATATATAACCCAAACAAATTAATCAAGAATAGGGGACTTTTTCACATATTCCCTTTGAGCTTAATTTTCCTCACTAGTCCTTCTCACGCCTCTTGTTATATAAATCAACAACATTTCCCTTGTTCACTTCTTTATATGTATTTATTAATTAACAGCTCTCCAGGTTCAAACCAAAACATGGCAACGAATGGTTTGTGCAAGATCGTTGCAGCTATTCGTGTCCTCCTAGTCATGGCCATCGTCCCCGCCTCAGTCGCTGTGACGCACACGGTCGGAAACGCAAATGGATGGGAAAGTGGTGTGGACTACACAGCTTGGGTTACCGGAAAAACTTTCAGAGTTGGTGACGTTCTAGGTTAGTTAATATATATTATTCGGTTACCGTTATTCTTTTTTCATGTTCTAATATATATCTATATGATCAATGGAAAACGCAGAGTTCAAGTATGGTCCTTCGCACTCAGTGAACGAGGTGAACAAAGCCGGTTACGATAGCTGTGGAGGCACACCGATAGATACCCACACCGACGGAGACACCAAAATCGATCTCGAGACAGTAGGACCAAAGTATTTCATCTGCCCTACCGCTGGTCACTGTGTAAGTGGCATGAAACTAGCCGTAACAGTCGTAGCAGCCGTCTCCTCTCCACCCACCCCATCCTCGCCGGCGCCTTCACCCCCTGTCGCTCCTCCTCCCACCACAGGCGAGGAATCACCGCCATCTGATGGAGCACACGTAGCTGGTTCGGGGTCAACCACGCCTCCATCTGATGGAACACACGTAGCTGGTTCGGGATCAACCACGCCGCCCCCACCGCATTCACCTCCACCCCCATCAGGTGGTGCATCTAGCGGAGTAATGAACTACGTAATGGTCGGGATGTCGCTGGTGTTGGCTTGTCATGTGTGGATAATGGATTAATATTGGGTTAGAACCAGCGTGGAGGTTGTGCTTTTGCTTTGGCTTGAAAGAGGATCTTGTATTCGTGTAACGTCAGCTCTTCTTCTTTTTTTATCCCTACTTCCTATGATTTATTTAGCATTTATCCTAAACCAATCATCTTTATCATCAGACATCACCATCATCATTATAACACGATCTGTTCCCTTGGATAACATCAGTATTTCAATATTTTCCTTTTCTTCCGTGTGGTGCCGGCTGATTAAAAGTGCATTGCATGCATGTTCTCATAATTTGTATATCTAATTACGCGTTTCAAATTCTCCGTTTCACGGTTGTTATGGTCAGCAAGGTTTAGGAATCACATAGCACTCATCTAATAGATTCGTCACAACTCACAACCTCACAGCTAGTCAGGTTTTTCTATATAATCCCTTAACCACAAAATATATTATTGTTGAGTGTAGACTTTTAGATATAATAACACTTGTGTTGTTGGTGAATTAATCGCTACTGCTTGTGAAGGCCATTCTCTGTTACCCGCACACAATATTCACAGCTATAAACATGAAGTTTCTTAAAAACACGAACAAATGAAGTTTTAAGTGTTTAACCCACGCAAGAGTCCTTCAAGATTGACTGCTTTGGAATTTGGAGAAAAACCAACTGTTTATTATCGATCCCCACACAGACACCATAACCCAATCGTCTTACGTACATCAATCAACACTAAGAAACCTGGAACAGTTGTTAGAAAACAAACCAATTTTAGCTACACACTCCTTGCAACCAAACACACCCCAACCAAATTGACATTTATCACAACCTCTCTCATTCTCTATCTCTCTCACTCTCTCTCTCTCTCTTTCTTGTTTTAATATAACAAGTAAACTACTCGGTGTTGGGAGTTGTTTCTTAGAACCACCAAACACAAGAAAAGGTCAAAGAAGCAAAAGCATTGACGATGAAAAGTGAAGATTGAACAGAGCAACCTTGTGTTATAAAAGTGGTTAGAAACTCTTCTTCTTACTATTTATTATCATCATAATGGCTATTGAGTGAGAAGGGCGTAGGAGGGCAAGTCCTCAAGATGCATTACGTCCTCCAGCATCAGCTCTCTCTCCAGCTGTCTCCTTGTAGATTTCATCACCGTCTGTTTCACCCATATAACTTTCATCTTACTTAACCAAAGACATATAGTATGACCAAACACAATTTCTCTGTTTTCACTCTTTGCAATGGTAATATATATAAATATGATTAGACATGTACTTACATTGAACTCCATGTATGAGGCGCGCATTGAAAGCCATTGCTGATCCATTAGCTTGAATGCAATGCAATAAAGGAGGTCAAAGGCATATTCGTTCTCTGCCACCCAAAACAAAACCCACACACTTATCTGAATCAGTGTCAAAATCCAATTAAAGCACAAAAAGGCGTTTTAATTTGATGAACACAGAAAACAGCATTGTGTGACAGATTACCAGAAAGAAACTTCAGAAAAGTTGCCCCCACAATTGTTCGTGGCTTCACTGTAAAAGTTTATAAGGATATAATTAGCGAGCCCTCTTAATTATCTTAATACACTACTCATTATCAGAATGACAGGCAATCAGCAATTTTAAGACTGCTTCCTAATGCATGCAAGAGGATTCTATAGTTATGGGCTATCCAATCTATAGTTATGGGCTATTCAATCATATGGCTTGAGATGTCAATAGAAACTATCACAATCATGAATCACGGTAAGCAAATTACTGTGACTGATACCTGCTTCAAGGTCAAGCATTTGTATGAGCATGAATGTTAAGTTGATACCAGCAACAGCAAAGGGGTATTCCCACACAGACCGATCCCCAACCTGTTTCCTCAGAAGGTCCTGAAAGGATTTCTGCAGCATATATGGTGCATGTGAAACAGTGTCAATGTGTAATCGAGAATATATGGTGCATGAAAACTGAAAATTTTCAAGGAACTTTAGCTCATTCTTTTTCTGAGATGTTTGTATCTAGTAGTACATAGGTATACCTGAAAGTTTCTAGCGAAGTACAGCAAATTTTCAAGAGATATGAAACCACCACCCCTGCCAGATGCACTGTAAGTCAAAGAGGACAGCTGCAAGAACTAACTATAACATAAATGACGAGGGAAGTCAGTAATATACCTAAAATCTGTTGACGGATCTTTGCCCTGCCAACCCATCTCTTTCCACTGCTCAGATATTAATCCATGAAGCTCTTCTTCAGGAAAGGCAAGTTTCCACAGCTCCCTCAGAGCTTCCTAAGAGCGTATGAAGAAGCAAAAGAAAGTAATGATCAAAGTTGATTCATTTGAATCTATGATGCTAGCTTACAGTAAAAAGGTCAAGGGATGAAGAGATGCAATATTCTACCATCCAGTTGTTATTATGAGAAATTGTAAAAGCTTAAAACCCTGGAGGAAAGTGTACCTGATGACGGGGTATAGTACTATCATAGGCTACATCAATGCGGCTCTGCAAACTCAGCAAGCATTCCTCCTGCAAGTTCCAACAATAGGGTGGAAGTTATTAGATACTTAGGTATACTTGTAGCCAGCTAATGACATACAAACTTGTAGTGAAGAAGAAAAATCAAACTCCAAACTCGAACAGTGGAAAAAAGTTACCTGAGCAGGTGTTAGATCAAATGTAGAATTTGCGTCACTATCTCTTCTCTGAGCACAAACACAGGATAGACCCCTGCCTAACCAAGCTGCTGATCCAGGCACGGCCTCAGCTGTAAGAAAACAAAACAAATAAACTGGCATCAAAATGGAGCTTCAGTGATTTTCAGGAATTGATAGAATGTCTGCACTCTGTTGTAAGTATCAGAATTCTATACAATACAACCCCTTCTAAGCGTTAGAATCAGAATTCCACAAAACCACACACATATACTAAGATTTAACACACATGCTCCTTGCCAACAAACTGGAATCTTAGTTAAAGATGAAAGTTAAGGCATCTAAATAAGTGCACTAAAAATAACACAGTATCCTGAAACCAAGCAATACAAAACATCAAAACATCACGCCAACAAAAAATAATAAAAAATGTGACCGCCAGTGTAGATAGATAAGAGATTGAGAGATGTAGAAAACGTTTCTCTATGAAAAACACTTGGTGATGAAATTACCAGATGATGGATTGTAAACGGTTCCCCGTTCGAGACCCTGAGAAATCCTCCTGACGGCTACGAACGAGCCTTCTCTATCATCCATCTCTCAATTCGTTCCTCCGATTCACCTCAGAATCTCCCCGTCTCTTGCATCATCCTGCGAACAAATCAAATGCAGAAAACGAAATAACTTCATCAGCAATCGAATTTGTAAAGCTATTGAAATAGTAACAAATCGGAACCTGATCAAAATACAAAACAGCAATGCGAATCACAAAAAACGTCACGATTGATAAAGAAGAAGTGAGAGAAGAATTCAATCACCGTCGAGAATCGTGAACCCAAAATCAGTCGAATCAAAGAGCGATCAACCTCGAAACTAGGAAACAGAGAAGAGAATCTTGAGCGTGACGACGAAGAAGAGTTTCTGAGAGAGAGAGAGAGAGAGAGAAAAAAAAAACAAGCAAGAAAACAACTACAGTTTCAAGATCTACTGATCGCCGCTGGATTTTATCGGCGATTGAGATAATCGGACGGCGAAATCAAGCGGAATGCGAGAATAAGAAAAAAAAAAAAAAAAAAGATTTTGGCACAATTTTATTGCCGTTTCTTTCTAATTGTAATTTCCTTTTTATTGTTATATTTTGGAGGGTTTCGAAAGAAAATAAAAAAGGAAAATGGGATTTATATATATGGGATAGTTACGTCACTGTAAACAACGGGCAAGGCTGGTGGTACAGGTGGCAAATTAGGCTGGAGGACCCCGCGCGTGTACTTCAGTCGCCATCAGGCGTCGTCATCACCGGATAACAAAAGTGACTGGCTGGCTCTGGTGGTTAGGTCACGGCGCTCTGCCTCCAAAAAGTCAAACGTCAAAGACTTTTTAATCCCTCTTCTTTTTTTTTTCTTTGGTCATAATATAGCAGAAGAACTAAAGATGTTTACGTATTTATTAGTTCCAAAAATTGGTTATTTCTTTAATATTAGCAACAAATTATAGATGTTATTTAAATGTCAAATTGCATTACATTACGTTTATATAGCATGTATTTTTATGAGTTTTTATACCATCACGGCTCCGGTCGGGGACAGTATTGCGCAATAGGTATGGGAATGGGCCATCTACATTACATTATATGTTTTGATGTGTGAAGTTTAACTAAAGCCGGCCTCCGTTATGATTTAACTCTCTTTTGGTTTTTCTGGTCCACGAGTTTGTAAATCAATCATCGAACATGTGACATGTCTATAAGGAGATATTATTTTCTTTAATATGAGACTTTTTGGAAAATGCTTCATTTACAGCAATAATATTCATAAACACTCGCTTTACTCTATATTTTACTTAAATAGAGTTTATTATGGTACGTGTAATCTATTATAGTCCACGTGATTTAGCGTGAATGGAACTCATTACTCATGACTGGTCGTCACTAGCATTCGACACTTATGCATACTTTGGCCGCGCGACCACATCATTCACATGCCTTTTCAGAACATCCTCTTCTCTCTGTGACTCTATCCAATTAAAATAAAATTTTCTACTCAATTTTGTTTATTTGAATTTTACTTTAGTTTTCCTATATCCCCAAAGATTGAATATACAATAGTTTTTTCCTACCTACTACAAAAAGCGATCATCCTTTCGTGCTAGGAAAGGAGCAATAACATAGATTTTTGCCACTCCTTTACTTGAACTCAAAGTAATAGCTTTCTAGCTAAGTATATTACAAGAATAACATGCATGCATACATGTCATTTTAGTTTTTTTTTTTTTGGTTAGTGAACTTACATATTATATATTTTTTTTATAAAGAAAGTCATAATAACCGAAACTCAGACTAGAGCCGATCATGTTTGCCATTTAAGACATCCGTTATGATCATCATAAGTCATAACTATAGTCGGTAGTCGCATGCAATGAAAAAGTCTCGAAGCATGGCTCACCACTTGAAGTAATCATGTCAACTACTTTATAATCGAATTGTCTCATAGAAATATTTCTAATCTTGGTAAACCAACCAGCGCTATCTCGGGTATGAGTTCCATTTTGTTAGTAAAAGTGTAATAAATTATACATGTCTTATGTGAGTCACTCTATTAATCGTCAAACCTAATTCTAAACCGAAACTTACAAAAGCAAAACCTAATTTTCAAAAAAAATATATATATTATAATATTTATAATCAAAAACTTCCGCGAGAGAATACTTTGACGGAGAAAACAACTGTAAATATTGGGTTGTCGACTGACTATAACCAATTTGCAAACATAAGATATTCTTATATTATGATTATACTATCAAAATATCCTCATTAGAGAGAAATAATAAATAAATAGGAAAGTAATGAAACTATGGCGACACAACGGATACAACTACCGTTGCACTTGCACCAGTTGGAATAGATATCTTCTTAATGATTCTCAACTCTGATTTACTTTAAGATTTTGTCAAAGCTCTTTTAGTTTATGGCCTTCATGTAATGTTTCTTCTTCTTCCGCTGTCAAATTTGTCAACTAATTATTTATTACTCTACTAATTATAAGTGTTTTTTTTTTTAAATGTGTTTTTATTGATTACTTTCCTTTAGCTTCACTCCAAGAAAAGAAAGAAAACCTACTTTCCGATGACCTTTGTCTCTGGTCATGCTTCATTCGCCAATGCATCATTTTATAGTTTCAAAAACTTATTAGAAAATAGAAAACCACCAATCCGAAAAGCTCGTCTTAATGTTATAGTTTTTCAATGTCTTGATCTCTCCAGTATGCATGTATTAGTACTATTAATAATCGAGATTGATTCTTGATTATTTTAGTACACGATAAAGTTATTAAAAAAACTTTGGTTTAAAAATTGAGATTGAAAAAGTCATCATAACACCTTTTAAGCTAAAAAAAGATAGAAAGAAAAAAACTACTTTTAAAAAACACCTCGTGGTCCATTAACTTTGTCGGCCTTAAAGGAAACGTCGATCACCAGTAATCTTCCTAGCCAATCACATTTTACTTTCCCACCAAAAAAAAGCAAAAGAAAAAAGAAAGATGCTATAGAAGTATTGATATTTCTATCTAGGAACTAGGATCATATACTCTACACAATTGTTCTAGCCGATGTTAAATATTATGGGCCTACGCCTGTTCCATAGGTTTATATATTTCTAAAGATTATGGGCCTAATTCTATAATAACGGCCCATTATTATCCTCTTGCTTTTCAACGCGATCGAAGATTTGTAAATTTTGTTTCTCTCATCATCATCTTCTTCTTCTTCTTCGATATATGATTCTCCAGAAAACGAACGATGCAAACGCCATCTCTTCATATCAGCAAAAGCTTCACGTCTTCTTCTCCACTTGCATGTCACAACCACAATCTATGCTTTGGATTTCAAAATGCTCTGCTTGTTCCTTCAGTCTGCAATTTCCGGCGGCGAAACAATGTCGACGGGAGAAAAATCGTGGCGCAAGGCTCAAGACCAAACGACGGAAATAGCCGCCCGACGGGAAATAAAGGGAAATTGACTCTGAAAGGTAAGAAAGAGAATATATGGAGCGTTGATAACGAAATGGCGGAGATGGATAAGCGTAAGGTGAAGCCGAAGGGAAGAAGAAGAGGGAAGAAGTTAGGTGGTGGCGGAAGAAAGGGTATAAATGGTAGAGTTTTGGTTTCGGGGACGATGTTGATCGAATCTGAGACTGTTCTTCAAACCGAGGTTTCAATTTTCAGATTTCAGTTTCTCAAATCCGTCTGCGTAATTAGCTATATTGTGACTGAAATTGATGAATTGATGTTTTAGGAACCTGTGATTAAGCCAATTTGGAGGACATTTGCGAGTAGTGTAAGTGGGATTTGGAAAGGTGTAGGAGCTGTGTTCTCGCCAATTACTGCAGAGATGGAACCGATTGAAATTGGGAAGAAGAACGAGAGTCTTTATGATTGTTATACTCTTTCCAAGATTGAAGCATTGCCATCTTATTCTGGAGTTGCTACTGCAGATTCTGAAATTCAGAGGAAGATCAATTGGGTTACTTTGAATCCTCATGGAGAGTTTTTCCAGATTGGTGAGAGTAAAGAGGAGACATTGGTTGATCAAACTGGTGTAGATAGCCGTTTGCCAAAGTTTGAATCTTTTAACTTGAAAGCAAGTGATGTCATGGAAGAGGATTCTATGGTAGACCAGCCTGGCCTCGTTTACTTCGAGGTATGGCTCAATCTTCGAACCATTGTTTGATCATCTCTTACATAATTTTCATGGAAGCTACTATTCTAGCTCCCATTCTCCTTTTGGCTGTGATAATGGATATTGCTATTGTCTTTCTGGTGGTGGGCTGAGAATCGGTTTTTGTGCATTGTCTACGCTTCATTCCTTAATGTTTCCAGTTGCTTGATACGCAGGATGGATCTTATTCCAGAGGTCCTGTTACAATCCCTGTTGGGGAGGCGAGTGAATCAGACTATTACCTCACACCAACTTTCAAGTTCGAACAGGTACACGGCTATTTGGGCCATTTAAATTTCTCAAGTTCGGTCCTTTTCCACATTTTAAGAGAAAATAGGGTCATAGCTCCTTCTTGTTGTCCAGTGTTTGGTGAAGGGTTGCCATAAGAGACTGAGAGTAGTCCACACAATAGAATTCGCCAATGGTGGCGCAGATATACAGATAATGAGAGTTGGTGTTTATGAGGAACAGTGGGTTAGTCCTTCAAATTATGAAGAACAAAGGTAACTACGACCTGTTATTTATATTATTCTCTCTGGTATGTCAGTGTCTCTGACCCTAAATGGTCCATATCTCAGTGACAACGACGCACCACTGGAGTTAAAACCATTCTCGCAGAGGAAACGTATTCAACCATCAGAGCTAACAGGATCATGGAAAGTATTTGAAGTAAGCGCAACTCCAATCTATGGAGAAGAAGCAGAATTCGAGCAGCCAGGTGAAAGGACTCCAGTTGTGTACCTGTGCACAGAAGCCCTGAAGATAAGGAATTTACCGGAGACATCTGTGTCATTTGGAGAGGAAGAGATGATAGACATGCAAGATGTGTCGGTGATGTGGCTCCCAGGTGGTGTGACTGCGTACGTGGATGTGAAGAAAGACGGAGTGTTGTGCGTTGGAGTTGGATGGTATTCAGATGAAGGAATCAATCTAGTGATGGAGAGAGATTATGGTTTGGATGGGAATCTTAGAGAAGTTAGATCCAAATCCGAAATGAAGAGAAGATGGACAGAAGAGCCCAAGTAAAAAAACAATCCTCTGTTTCAGACTGAAGTGTTTACTCGTTAGTACATATAAGTATCAGTAGCCGACGTTTGATTATAGCAATAAAATTGTCTCTTTTTAACTAAATGATGTCACCACCGTACTTATGCCGGCGGCGTAAAGTTCAGCCGGAGAAAGTTAATCGAACTTCTTCTGACCTATAGCTAACTTGGTATGTTGCTTGATAGATCAATTGGGCCTGAAGTAAAAAATGGAGGTAGAGTTTATTACCCACTGGATCATCATATTCAAAAGTTCATGACTTCCTCTGTTAGCTTAGCTGGATAATTATCCACAATTGGGCCTCAAGTCAAAAAACTGATATCAGAATCCGTAAACAAACCATAAGTAGTAACGAATGTTAAACTCCATTTGTGTTTGATAACATTTCTTCTAAACTAACGTTTAGATATAAAAAATACAAAAGTTCTTAGCGGTAACATATATACAGAGAAGCTCGACGAAGTAAAAGAAAAAGGAAAAGAAGAAGAGAAAACGAAAGGAGAGAATGGAAGGGGGAGACAAAGTGGGAACCTACAAGAGAGAAAAGAGGGAGAGAGAGAGAGAGAGAGAGATGCCTTTGGAGAAATCTGACCATCATTAAATTTGGAAAAATGAAAACTTCCTTACGGATTTGATTGAAACGTGTAATCATTGTTGCATGGAATTCATCCCCCTATTATACCTTTCATATATGCCTCTCTTTGTCTCTTTTCTTAATTAATCTATAATCTTATTATTAGTATAATAATCTAATCAATGTTCATTTGTGATTCTGTTTACATATCTAACATACAATATACATTAGTTTCATATTAAGTACACCGATCATTTTCATATAATAACAAACTAGAAGTCATTAGCTTTTGAAACTGATTGAGCCATGCTTCTAACCTGAAAACCAACAATAATACTCTTGGTGTCGGTAACTTCGGTAAGAATAAGATTAATAAACTAATGGGTTATATTATAGTTCCGGTAATGGCTATCTAATTACTTGAGAAAGTGTTCCTCCTTAGAATGATAGTTAATTACGGAATAGATTGGACCGGTGTAAAATAAAATAAGAAAGTAAAATTTAATCTAATCTCAATCATGTTTTTATGTGGTTTTGTCAAAAAGAAGATTAAAAAATGCTATTCTATATGTTTTTTTTTTTTTTTAATGAGTCGTTGTTGCTTTGTGTTGCTATTGTGGAGGAAGTTGGCCGGCTCTTTTCTTGGGGTGTTTATGTGTTGTTGTATGTTTTTTTTATCACCGTTAGAAAATATATTCCCTTTTTTTTTACAGACCAGATGTTGAAAAGACAGTTATTATGTGACGATGATTATTATTACATTTAGCTAAGTTAGTAGTAATCTACAAAGAATGATGATACAGTAATCGGATTTAAATGATCAATCAATTATATATTTACCCAATTAACTAATCGTGTCGATGAATATAAATTCTAATGAAAATTATTGGGATTAAATTTACTACCAAAATAATAAAAATAAAAATAAAAGTAGGAAGGTGGATTCGACATGATTTGGGAAGAGAGGGTAACTTTTGTGGGTGTCGTTTCCATCATCAGCTTTAGGACACATCTTGAGATGGATGGAAGCTTTGATGTACCTCCACCACACTCGATTGCCTTCTTGACATCTTTCTCTCTCTCTCTCTCTCTCTCTCTCTCTCCCTATCTCTCTAAATTGTCATGTGAAAATGAAAAATTGTGTCCCTTGATTAATGAAAACGTCCCAAATTTGTTAATTCACTAAGATAAATCTCTACGTCATTTAAACTTCCTAGGTTGCTTCAGAAAGCTGATCATAATAATAGTCCAAAACTCCAAACCTTCTTTTGGCCTCATTATGGAATGGTTAGGTTTACTTAATGATGCAAAGTTACACTTGCTTAAATAAATGAAAGTAGTCTCGTTAATTGTCTGATTAAATATATACAAATTTAATAAATATATATTGTAGAATCGTCGGAAACTAGGCCGAAAGCTTATAAAACATATATTATGGAATAGATGATTTTAGTTTTTTTTTTAGTAATTTGAATTTACAAACATTAAAGAACACTTCACATGAAGTTGACTGCCAAAGACACGAATGGTACAAATGATATGCTTGGAGGGTCTTTGACACGTGTGGGGGACATTACACACGAAACCCTACCCTTCTATATGAAAGCAAGAGAAGATAAACCGTCAAAGTAACATTTATAACTTTAATCATATTTATGGGAAAAAATAAGTGTCATACACTATTTAAAACTGATACACAATAGTCAACAAAAAAAAAAAAAAAGAACAGGAAAGATTTGAGAATAAAAACAATGGAAGGAGTAGGAGGATCAGGAGGAAGAAGAGTAGTCAATAATTACGATCTACACCAAGTAACATCGTCGACGACGACGATTCATCAAGAGAATATGAACTTCCTCATCCCTTTTGAAGAAACCAATGTGTTAACCTTTTTCTCTTCTTCTTCCTCCTCTTCTCTCTCTTCTCCTTCTTTCCCCATTCACAACCCTTCCTCTAGTACTACTTCTCATCATGCACCTCTAGGGTTTTCTAATCATCTTCATCAGGTCTTTCTTCTCTCTCTCTCTCTATATATATATATACATATGTATACTATATATATGTGATGATCTTGATTAATTTATTGTATACTTTAACTATTGATTGATCTTAATTTGGAAAGTTTAATATGATTTCTTTGTAGGGTGGAGGACCCTTGGGACCAAAGGTGGTTAATGATGATCAGGAGAATTTTAGAGGAGGAACTAACAACGATGCTCATTCTAATTCTTGGTAATTTACCTCGCTAGATTTTAAGATGAATCTTTTTCTACGTCTTTTCATTTTTCTCAAAAATTAATAATCAAGAGAGTTATATATTAGTTAATTTTTCATTTTAAGATTATCTTTTTTTTTTCTTTCTCTCGAATGTTTTGGGTATAATCTTCAACATTCTATTAAATTTACATTTCCCTTTGCAATATGTTGAGTTTCAAAAGAGTTATGAACTCTATATTGCATACCCAAAAACTTATGATATCAGATTAAACCTACTAGTATAAATAACGTTTTTAATACACCAGAGTTATTTCTTTTGCAGGTGGAGATCAAGTAGTGGGAGTATAGATATGAAGAACAAAGTGAAGATAAGGAGGAAACTAAGAGAGCCAAGATTCTGTTTCCAAACGAAAAGCGACGTTGATGTTCTCGACGATGGCTACAAATGGCGTAAATATGGTCAGAAAGTCGTCAAGAACAGCCTTCACCCTAGGTATTTTTAACACATATATGTCACTGATTAATCAACCCTATTAATTAACTTTTGCTTACTTAGCGATACTCGTATAATCACATTGATTGATGCATGATTGATAGTTTCGTAAAAGCTGAGGTAAGGAACTTAATTTGGGTGCATCATAATATTCTCTCTTTAGTTAGACTCATGTGGAACAAGTACCAGACATGACTGTTTATATATGCCTTCTTACACATACATACATACATAAGTATTTTCATATTTAGAATATTTCTTGTACGCAGGTTGCAGTTTTAGTATGTATCGTATCGTACGTCCCTCGAGGGATGTCATCATTAAGAATGCAGACAATATTTCTATTTCTATTTTTATTTTTTTTATTGTGCCATGTGATCTACACATATGCCCAACTATATTTTTGCATAACTTTCACACGTTTGTTAATTTCCTCTTTTTCGTATGGTTAATTAATGTGTCTATGACTATAATATAATGATGTATGTACATGTAATACAAATAAATATGTTATACAGGAGTTATTACAGATGCACACACAACAACTGTAGGGTGAAGAAGAGAGTGGAGCGACTGTCGGAAGATTGTAGAATGGTGATTACTACATACGAAGGTCGCCACAACCACATTCCCTCTGATGACTCCACTTCTCCTGACCATGATTGTATCTCTTCTTTTTAACCTCTCTCTCTACAAATAAATATGTTATTTATATATAGACAGAGCTATATACATATATATTTGCACATACAGATGTGTGATATATTTGCCTAGCTGATATTGCATGTGTTTCTTTCATGAGTATGTCCACAGATATTATTTTTTTGATAAAATATGTCCACATATACTATACACATATTCTTGACTTTGTTGCTTACAGACTATATAATATACATGCATATGTAACAATATATATTGACATTGGTAGTTGGTTTGGTTACAAACTTTAAGTGCGATAGATTTTTTTTTAGTTTCGTCGCGATGGAAAGAAATTAGTTTTTGTTAAAGTGATTCTGAAGCAAAATGTAGTTATCAGATGAATACCACATTATATAGGTGCTTGACCATATTTTTTTCAATAGGAAAAATGAATACTCGAACGAAGGTTTATGTAAACATGTTATATGTTTCCCAAATCTGATTTTAATAGAAAATTAACAAAATAGTAAAGAAAAAAACTACACACGATTTTTAGTAGTTTTGATCAGAGTTAAATGAACTTTACTTAGCCATTCAGAGTTATGAGTTGCGCGCGTTTTATGCTCAAAATTAGACACATAACCAAAAAAAAAACTTAAGACAAACAAATTCAACTTACGTTTAAAATAGTCGATCAAGGGGAAGATATCATAAGATTTTTGCAACGTCAACAAAATATTAAAAGTCCACAACTCAACATTGTAGACCCGTTATAACTCGTTATATATATATGAGCCATAAGAAAAAACCAAAAAGAACAAAGGTCAAAAATAGTTTATGATAATGTCACAACGACAAGTAGTAACAACACTAGCTAGCTAGGCCAACCTAGCACATGGTCTATAGACAATATAGATCACATATTATATTAACTAGGGTTATCTAGCTACCTAGAAAGGCCTCTCTCTCTTTCTCTCTCGAGTCTCGCGTATATAATAATGAAGATGTTATAACCTATAACTTTAGATGGTTGAATCATGCAGCCGGAGCGTAATCGTAGACTACATCGTCGTCATCATCACCTTCTTTCTTGAACGAGGCAAATGCATTGTGGCCATTGTAAGTGAGAACCAAGTCAAATATTATAGACAACATTCTCTTTATTCACTCTACTTAGTGCAAAAAATCGTAAGAAGCCTAATAAAGAATAGAACCTGATTTGATTATACAATGAGATAGTCACTTGAACATATTTATAGATGATGGTAAAAAGCATATTAAATGGCGATCGCCCAACTCGCTGAAACCGAGTCAGGGCTCGTGACTTGCTGCTTATCATGTGTGCCAGACACGAGTGGAGTGTGAGTAAACTGAGTAAGCCACCTATTTTGTGCCCTGACACCTCCTTCACCTTTTGTAACTATATTGGTCCACCTCTAATTACACGATCCGTTAACACTTCTCAGTTATATTATGATCTTAATGGAATAATAAACTTTATTGAAAAATTAAAGTGGAAGAAACATAAAGTATTTTTCTTCTTCTTATCTTTTGGATTTTAGTATGAAAAATATCATAGGGTATTGATTCCCTCAACCAATAGCAACATCATGGCATATATCATGCATGCATGGAAGAACCTTGAGGGACAAAAGGAAAGATTTATGATCTGATGTCTAGATTTGTTTTGGTTTATATCTTCATTATTTCAAACATTATTATGATCATTCTTTTGTTTTCTCTTGGATCAACATTACAGTAGTTTCTCTTATATTTTGTTATTGGGGGAAGTAAAAGAGATATTTCTTCAAAAAAATAGTAAAAGATTTGTTACTTTTTCCTTCTTGGATCAACCATTACAAATACTTTCTCTTTTTACCATTTGGGTTTAGGAAAGTAGAAACATACTCAATAAACGGCCCGAGTTAGGCCCATAATTAGCTCAAAAGATAATCTTGAAACGGTAAAAGGAAAAAACAATTTGTAACTTTGTCCCTCTTTGATCATGACGTGAAAATAATTGCTTCTTGGGCCCTTTTGTGTAAGGCAACAACAACGACTATGTTTTTTTCTCATTCTAATTTCTAAACCACAACGATTGGTTTTATGATTTTTCCACGAAGTGGTTTATTATTTTTTAGAAGAGATACTTGTAACAAAAATGTCGTATGCAATTTAAGATGCAATGGATAATAGTTAGACCCACCAAAATAAGAATGGATTGGTCTGATAAAAATCTTCATAAAATATTCAACAACAAAATAATATGGTTTGGTATGATTTAAATATAATATTCTGAAAAAAAGAATTGGCTTATATAGAAAAAAATAAATGCGTCTTTCGAATAAAATAAACTTAAAATTCACAAACGAGTTCAGAATTCTAAAAAACTGTACATGCAATGCAACCAAGAAATGTGGTCCATCCTTTCTATGATTCAAAGACAACTTATTCATCGACTAGACTAGGCATAGACTATATATCAAATATTAAATCTATTTTAAAACGTAAATATTGCAAATTATATAATCGTTTTTAGTTGTTTTTTTTTTATATAACTAATCTTTTGATTAAGCTTAAATTATACTATTGAAAATAATTGGAAGAAGTGAGAGTATATATGAAAGATGGGGGGAGAGGGTCACATGGAGTAGCACATGGAAATTTGGGTATGAAAAAGATACGAGAAGCGAGAGACACGTTACGCAGTTATTGATGATCCCCAAAAATTGTATTACTACGTACGTACTACGATTAAAAATAAATATAAATTAAAGACTATTTTTATTCTTGGTTCTCTCACGAGACATGCTTTACTTTTTCATCACTCCAATCCCAATCACTGTTATCATCTAACCTGGCTGTCATGTTTAATTAATTCTAGTTTTATTTATTTATTTATTGTAAGTTCAGGTACTAATCAAATGTATACGATCAGTACTACTAGCTCGCATCATACAAAGACCCAATATAAATTAAATGATGGTACAAGAAATTATACAAGAACCTTTGTAGACTTGTGGTAGTAGTAAAAATTATGTCCACTTCATCAGTTTGCAGTTCATGATTGGAGTAACTAACGATATAAATGCATCGGTTGTTCATTGGATTACGAAATTGTACATATAGCAATGCATGTATCGTGAAGTTATAATAACATGAAAACTGTATATCTGTACCCAAAAAAAGAAGAAGGTAGAGAGATTCAGTATTTGGAAATGTGATAATCTAGTAATTATCATATAGTTATGTTTTATACAGTATCATAAATCTTTTACTGTTTTTATCATTAAACGGAAGCAAAACAAGATTGAATTTGAAACGTTCCAAAGGGAAGATCAAAATTGATCACACAAGTTGACATATCCTCCTGTAAAGCAAAAACAAGATCGTAACGTGAAATCTTTTTATTTTCTCTCTTTTTAACTTTTGGGGTTTGCTCTTCTTAATTAGAGCTTTGTCTAAATGCGTCCAAGTTAGCTGTCCCTCTTTGCATCTTAGATTTAGATCGATCTACATTATGTATTCATGTCTTTATATATTCATATATTTTGCTAACAATGATCAATATTTTTTTTTAGGGAGGATTAATTATTATAAAGAAAAGAATTAAACTTGATGTTACCAGATGGGAATTGATTCACACATTATTAGAAACACATGCATTTCGTTAGATCACTACTATATATCGTGACTTTCTAATTTAAATAAATTTCCCTCACATGTCATGTAACATGATGAGTATGGGATCCCATCTCCCACACAATATTACAAACCAAACTATTAAGACACACATAATAATCTATTTTCTTACGTATGAATGAATTATACCAAATTAATCACATTACATATATAGTTTCATAAATATTAATTAGGATACGTATGTTTATCTCCTTCAATTTGATATGTGTCTTGTTTAATTATTGCATTAAATGTGTAGGTTTCCCTCTTGTTAGAACTTAAGTTTTCAAATTCAATAATCATTAACCCAAATTATGTAATAAAAACCCCACTTTTCCTTATTTGTTCCATATACTAATGAGTTATTTATTTATTTATTTTTGGTTCCACCGCCGACGGTGATAGAACAACAATTGAGTAATTGAAAAATTCAAAAGGGACACATTCCTAAAATTTAAATTGGATAAAAAATAAAACACCTACCGATTTTATAAAACCAGCAAGAAAAAAGAACTTACACTTATTTCCTGAAATAAAAATGAAAAAATTACATAATAACTACCCAATATAACGACCAACTTAAACACACGCCATTAACAACAGAGCAAAAGCAACGAGAAGACCCTTCTTCTCTTCTTCATATCTCTCTCTCTTTCTCTTTCGTACACACAAAAAAAAAAAATGGCGGAACTTGAGAATCCAAGTGTAATGTCGAAGCTAATAGCATTCTTATCCTCATTGCTAGAGCGAGTTGCTGAGTCAAACGATCAGACCAGGCGAGTGACGACTCAGTCACAAAGGGTATCGGTGTTCCATGGACTGAGTAGACCAACCATAACGATTCAGAGCTATCTCGAGAGGATCTTCAAATACGCTAATTGTAGTCCTTCTTGCTTCGTCGTGGCTTACGTTTATCTCGACCGTTTCACTCACAGACAACCTTCACTCCCCATCAATTCCTTTAACGTTCATCGTCTCCTCATCACCAGTGTCATGGTCGCTGCTAAGTTCCTCGATGATCTGTAAGTTTTCTCATTTGTTCTTTTCTTTTCAGCATTGACATTTTGAGCTTCTTAACCAAGGTTTGAACATCACAATTCACTACCACAGTTAAAAAATCTGTCACATCATCATTCAATCCCCTGTTTCATGAATGCTCTGTTTCTTGATTTTTTTGTCTAAATCTCAAAAGTTTCAAATTTTTGATACAAGTCTGCTTTTTCTAGACAACAGATTGAATACTAACAGTGAAAATTGAATTTTTGTTTGGTTTAGACATTATAATGATGAATCAATCAATCAATCAATCAATTCCCCTGTTTTATGGCTTCTCTGTTTCGTCCTGTGAAAAAAATCTAGGCCTTAGATTATGCAAATTAAAGATACAACTTTTTATAAAGTTTCTGACATGACACTGAGTCACTAAACCCTGAATATGAATTTTGATGAATTTTGAAACAGGTACTACAACAATGCGTATTACGCGAAAGTGGGAGGAATAAGCACGAAAGAGATGAACTTTCTGGAGCTGGACTTCTTATTCGGGTTAGGGTTTGAATTAAACGTGACGCCAAACACATTCCACGCTTACTTCTCTTATCTTCAGAAGGAAATGACTCTTCTTCAACCTCTCTCTCTCGTTGTTGTCCCATCATCAAGATCTGTCATTACCTTCAACGACGATGAAGCTTCTCATCAGAAACAGCAACTCGCTGTTTGAGTTTCACTACAAACTTCCAAAAAACAAATCTTCCAATCTTTCTTCTTTTTGTTTTGTCTCTTTTCCAAAACATTTTCGCCTTTTTTTTATATATTATTATGAATTGTGTAGTTGTAGATGATGTAGAGATTAGTCGGCAGGGCCTCTTATCTTGTCTTAATCAATCTCCGATTAAGATCATAAATAAGAAATCCAAAAATCAAACCAGTGAGTTCTTGTCTATCTCTCTACCTTCAATCTCTCTCTCTATATATATCTCTGTAATATAATTAGTAATATAGATGTGGACAGATGGGATAATACATCTTTACAGACTGGCTGGCTAAAGAATTTAAATGTCACTAGTAGTGACCCCTCTAAACTTATATAACTGGAGATATTATATATATATGTGTGTGTGTTATGATTGTTTATGTTTTGTTTTGTCTAGTATTCAAATTTTTACCCATGTCAGATCAGAAATATGGGTAATAATAAGTATAGAAGGTACAATAATTGGGATTGGTGAATAAGATTTGTTGTTTCTGGTTCTATAAAGGGAACAAAAGAACATGTGCAGAGCAGAGACAGAGTGTAACGATTAAGAAATTACATTCAAATAGCTGATCTGAAAGAGGCTAAAGAGACTGTGACTTGTGAGAGAACTTCTACAAACAATGGTTACTGACAGAACAAAACAAAAAAAAACTTACTTCTTGACTCAGGTTTCTTCAAATGTACTAGTCAAGATCACACAAACGAATCAAGATAGTTAAGTATATAGAAAAAGAAAAATGGGAATTGGAATTTGAGACTGTAACTTGGGATTTTATGAGGTTGTTGTGGTAGTAGTAGTACTTCTTAGAGGATAGATTCTGATTTTCTTGGCATGTTTCCGGATCAGACTCGGGATTTTCGCTACTGCGATAGGTAGTACTACAGAAAGCACCATGAAGAACAAGCCTAATCCAAAGTTGGGAGAAAGTGCAGCCATTGCGAATCCATAGGCCAAGGCAACAGCAGTCAATGAAACTTGCAGCTCAAGGTAGAAAGGGAGACCTTTTGTGAGTAAAGAGATTAGCTCCATCGAAGTGAAAAACCCTATCGAGTTTAAGAAGATGAAAATGCCGTAAGAGATCCAGCTCTTTGATCCCATTATAGTTGTTTCCTTTTAGATCAGTTACTTGACAGTATCCATTGATGCAGTAATCTTCTTGCCAGACACCTCCAGGTGGACTTAGCACGGCTTGATAAGTCGTTGTGGCTATCAGAATCGCGATAACCAGTAACACATTGCGAACTTCGTTAGCCGAGACTTTATTTTTCTTGTACTTGAAGTAATCTAGCCATTGCTTGTGCGTCATCAGAGATTCTTCTGACTGTGTTGTTTCATTATTCTCTGTTGTTGTTGTTTCTTTTCTTGTGTCAATATCTCTTGATCTTACAGCTCCTGCTTCATGGAGGATCTGATAAATCTCTGCATCTTCTGGTTCACCTCCAAAGTGAAGTAACATATCAAGAGGTGTCAAGCCATTGGAGTTTAAAGGGTTCACTTCAATGAAATCTCGGGGGATTGTGTAATTAGATCCTCTAGAGCCAAGCAACAAGTCAATCACCTGCAGTTTCATATCAGTGTACAATCCGTATAAACTAAACTGAACAGAACCAAATAGCACAATCTTGAAAATCAAATTCCTTTACAGAAATAAGTCAAAGGGATTGATCGGTACCTCGTACAGTCGTTTTTGAACAGCTAAGTGCAAAACCGTGTTCCCTCCATTGTCTTGCTTATTCAACACACAAAGCTTATCAAATTCCTTAAGACGTTCCAACAAAACAACGAGTCCATCGAACTGGCAGAACCTAACCGCAAGATGAACCACTGTCTCTCCACGAGCGGTGATTGCTTCACGGGACTCCGGATTTGCAGACACTAACTCATCAAGAACACAAACCCTTCCCCTCATAGCAGCGTAATGAAGAGGTATTCCCCTCTCTTTACCTTTGATCATACAGATCTCACCACTTAGCTTCTCCAAAAGCTCTCTCACGACTCCAACGTGTCCCATGGATGCTGCTATATGCAGAGGTGTGAATCCGTCTTTGTTAAGTTCTGTCCCGAGACTCTCTCTTATATTGAGGATTTCTCTGACGAAACTCAAGTGTCCGTACATGGAGGCAACGTGTAACGGCGTTTCTTCGCCGTTGATGACAATAACCTCGAGAAGTGTCGGATCGGATTCCATTGATCTCCATTTCGAGCAGCCTCCATTAACGGATTCTTCTTCTCCATGTCTCTATTCTTTTCGGCTAGGTCAAAAACCCTTCTTGCAAGAATTCAACATTGAAGAGCTTAAAACTTCACTTTTTCAAGTCAGAGCATTATAGTCTAAAGAAACAGAACATTTTCAAAACTACACACGTCTTCGTAATTCTTTAATTTATAAATCTCAAAAAGTCAAATTAGCACGAAAAAAGATAAGAGAAAAACCATTTAAAGATTACATTTTACCATTGATAAAAATATAACCAAAATGAAAAAAAAAAAAAACACACACACAATCATACATAAGCAAATATAATAAAGAAACAACAACAAAGATATTGAATTAAATTGAGAAGAAAGTTAGAGACGCCTTGCAGTCCCAAAAGCATTAAGCAATGATTTGACGAAGAGAAAAATCTCACGAAGAACCAAGATGGACGACACACCTAGAACCACCAGCCAAAAAATCTTCTCATTTGGTGCTATATAGACGATAGCAAGCAGATAAATAGCCACAATTGAGATAATGCAAAGCCTTATCCAATTTCTCAGAGGGAACCCTTTAGTGAGCAGCGAGATCATTGTAACCGAAGTGAAGAAGCCAACCGCGTTAAAGGCAGCGTAGAGAGTGAAGTCAACAGTACTGGCTGCCATGATTGCTTGTCCTTCAGTGCTGTTCCTGGAACCGAAAATGTTGTTTATGCTTGGGGTCGTGTTGCTGTTGGTGGTGTTGTTCTGTGAGCCAGAACCACCAGTAGAGTCTTCACCTCTGAAAGCTCCTGGAGGCTGAAGGACTCCAGTGAATGTAAGTGTTGCTATGAGTGTTGCAACAACCAATAGAGTTTCTCGCTTTTCAAGTGTCGAGTTATTAATCTCGTAGTCCAGATACTTCTTTATCATACGAAAAGGATTTCTACTACGTTCAATTGGTTTAAGGTCTTTACGTTTCTCCTTTGCGTTCCTTGCTTCAGCTGTCTGAAAGATTTGAACAATTCTGTACATTTCAGAAACACTTCCTCCTTCGGTCTCAATAACCACGTCGAGAATATCCTTTGGTGTTAACCAGCTTCTGTTTTGTTTATTTACATCTACCGATCCGCGGATTATTGCTTCCTCACCTATCAACATCTCTACAATCTGTAGACAACATCATTATTCAAATATTTTAGCAAGAACAAAAAAGAGATTGAGCTGTGACGTACAGTTTCTTTAAGAAAGATTGTATGGCTATAGTTAAAAACATCAAAGCTTGATTGAGAAAAATTTAGTTTAGAAAAAGGTTAAAATTCTTACAACCTGTAAAAGTGTAAGATTCATGTGATGAGGTTTGTAAATGATGAGTAAATTAAGAAGAAGAAACTACTTACCTGAAGCTGTTTCCCAAGTGTTGCAAGATGCAAGACTGTATTGCCTTCTCGATTTTCCTGGTTAACGATCCCCAAAGATATGTTACTATTCTTGATCTCTTCCAGCAACAACTTTGTAGCTTCCACTTGATTGTTCTTAACAGCGACATGAAGAGGGGTCTCATGAAAAGCGGTTACTTCCTTGAGGGATTCAGGGAAAGACGAAACCAACTCTTGTATGACCTCGATTCTTCCTCTCTGCGCTGCGGAGTGAAGAGGAATCAAACCGTCCTTGTCCTTCAAGAAGCAGACATCACGTTTCCAGTCAACACTTAGGAGCACTCTCACAACATCTATGTTCCCTGAGGCTGAAGCAATGTGAAGAGGGCTAAACCCTTGTAGGTTCGGCTCCAGAGCTAAACCTTGGTTGTGACGCAAGATTTCCGCCGTGAACGTGGCTTGGCCGGCGAAGGCAGAGACATGGAGAGGATTCTCTGGAGATGAAAGAGAGAGACGCTCGAGAAGCAGAGGATCTTCTTGAAGGAGCAACTTGAGTGTTGTTATGTCTCCCGTACGAGCTGCATCAAACAATCTGTGGTCCATTGTTTTCCACCTTTCTTGAGTCCCAAGGAATATCCAAAATCTATTAATTTAGGTTATCCTACATTCAGACAAGTACAGACACCTGTATATATAATAGTAAGCAGAGCATGTGTGATGTTGAAGTTTGCTGCCTCATGAAAATACCTTCCGTGTTTTTAATAATTATTGAATTTTAAACTATGTTATTCGAGCATAATTCTCTTTTACTCAGAAGATAAGATTAAGAACCTCAATGAAAGTTTTTTTTTTTTTTTTTAATCCATTTAAACAATGAAAGCTTGATATCAACTCGATGTTAAAAAACAAAAAAGATGTAATATCACCGAATAATAAGCTTAATAATTGGCTGTTTCTCACTAAACGAAAAAGCTAGTACAAATAAAATAGGAAAAAGCTAGTGTAATAACACACTTTCACTATCGAGATTCGATAATAAGTCCTCACATCACATGTTTGTCGGGAGATTCCTTACTTCTTATGCTTAATTAACACGAGGTTTATACCAAAATTAAAATAACTATATCGTATATGACAATTAATGGGCCTGGCTCACAAATATTAGCCCATTTAATTTTAAGCCCAATTTAATAAATGGGGTTTAATGAGAGGGCCATAAATGAGATTTATAGTAAATGACTAACTCTGAAAAAGAAGAAAACAATTAAGCAGAGGAAGACGCCAAAAACATAATTAAGCAGTTACATAAACGGCAAGAGCGGCTCGCAAGTCTACCCTACGCCACCTACCGGCTCCGTGTTTCACGGCTCACGTTAGCCTCCTCCAACCATGATGACCACGGTGGCTTCATCCCCGAAATCAGCCGCTTTTTCTCTTTTTATTTTCCACAGATCCAAATATCATTATTATTCCACGTGTCGTCCACGACGGTGTGCCCCCCACCACCCTCCGTCACCACCGCTTATGGCTACCTTCCTTTATTACCAACTCTGCTAATCTACGCTTCTATCTAACCTTATCCTCCGCCACCAACTTTTATCATACGCCTCTCCTCCACTCTCTCTCTCTCCTCCCTTATCTTCTCGATATTACGTGAAATCGCCGCCGCGAAAAGTCATCCGCATCTCAGCCATTTCTCTTTCTTCACGAGATCTCAATTTTCCTTCTTCATTTCTCGGATTTTGAATTTGTATCTATCCCGTCCCATGTCCGATCCGGATTCTCCGATGAACCAAGATCCAATTGCGGATCCATCACCGGTTCGGATCGAGTCTTCCCCACGAGCTCTCGTCCCGCCACCATTATCTTCTGCCGCTCAAGACGATGACTCAGCGGAGCCGGCTTCCGTCGCAGATCTGAAGAGCGCTTCCGTCCCCGTCGCCGCGGCCAAAAACTCTAGGCGGTTACCTCCGCCGTGCTGGTCTCTTGAAGAGACGATCGCTCTTATTGACGGGTACAGAGACAAATGGTACGATCTCAACCGTGGAAACCTCAAGGCGAATCACTGGGAAGAAGTCGCAGAAGCGGTTGGTGCTAGTTGCCCCGACGTGACGCCGAAGAAAACTGCGGTTCAGTGCCGTCACAAGATGGAGAAGCTTCGGAAAAGGTATCGTACTGAGATCCAGAGAGCTAGATCTGTGCCGGTGGCGAGGTTTATATCTTCTTGGGTTCATTTTAAGCGAATGGAAGCTATGGAGAATAGACCAGAGATCAAACAAGGTAACGAAAGTGGAGAAGAGGATCACGACGATGGCAATTACACAGCTCGCTATCAGTTTAAAAACGGCGGAGGAGGAGGCTCAGTGGCAAGGACGACGCCGAGGTTCTTTAATAGGAATGGTACGGCTGGATCTGGTGGTGGAGGGAGCGGCAGTAGCGGCGGAATTCGAATTAGGATACCGACTGGAGTGAGTATAGCACAGGCAGGTCCTAGATTTCCCGGTAAGATTGATCAAAAATACACGGCGAGTCCGGGTTCCGGTATGAGTTCAAATCCGAGACTTGGTCGTGGTTTAGGAGCAGGAGGATCTAATTACAGTGCTAGGGTTGCGAGACTTCCTGAAGGAGGAGGAGGGAAACGAGGGAGAGATATGATGATGAAGACGGAGGAGGATGATGAAAATGATAATGACAATGATCCGATGGTGGAGATAGCGAGTGCGATTAAACTGCTGGGAGACACGTTGTTGAGAACAGAGCAGACGAGAATGGAGATGACCAAAGAGATTGAAGCGATGAGGAGGGAGACAGAGATGAAGAGGACGAAGATGATATTGGAATCGCAACAACGACTTGTGGAAGCGTTTGCTAAAACCATTGCAGAGAATACAGAGGAGAAGAAGAAGAAAGCAAGAAGAATGTCGTCGTCTTCGTTAGCTGCTGCCGACTCTTAATTGATTAAAAGGCGCCATAAATTATGTGTGAATTTTCAGTTCTAGATTTGTAGAAATCGAAAGAGCTTTTATGAGCTCAGTGCATCTAACACCAGTTATGTATCCTGCTTATATATGTTATAAAAAAAAGTGTAAAATTGGGAGTTCCCGAATAGTTCGTTTCCGACTTTTAACATTAAAACTTCAAAAGTCACGTTAATGGAGTAATAACCTCTGAGTGTCAAAAGAGAGCAAAACAGAGCAAGCTCTTTAACAGAGGACAGAACAGAGCCAGCATTAAAATCTAAACAAAAGTAATGCAAATCTGTTGAGCTGAGAAGACCTTAAGACTTCGCTGAGAACATAATTAAGACAGGTTTATAAACTGATGGATCAATAATAATACAAACATAGCTAATCTCTGTCTTCCAACAAATCCGTCCATTATTCGAGAGAGAAAGAGAGCGGAATGAAAACTAAGAGATAGATACATCACGAGTCCAGCAACTATGAACCATCTCTATAAAACTCCGACCTTTATCATCCCATCCGGAAAAAAAAAGATGCAAGTGCAGTTGAAGATGCAAGCACATTAATATTCCAACAATCTCACCGAAGCTGGGTTTAATCTTCCTTCCGCAGCCGGTAGCTTCTTTCTGCACAACTTCGCATGGACAAACCTCCTTTTTTTTAGCAGCAGCCGCGTTCATCAGAAATCTGTTTTTCATTTACAAACTTTATCACACATTTCATCTATAGTTCCTTCAATCCAACCATATCTCCCACAAAGAAAACCACACCACTGCACTAAGACACAACTAAAAAATATGGAAGGGACAAAAATTATCACTCACTCACATTCAGTAGTATGATCCTGGACCACCACCAGAGTAACTACTACCACTCAAGCCACGGCTTGAGTAAATTGAAGAATACGTGCTACCTCCTCCCTGCAAATCCAATAACATGTTACAAATTTAACTTTTCAAAAAAAAAGAAAGAGAAAGGAACATTGTGAAGCCACTTACATCTCTTCTGGGTAGGTCACCACCATAGCTACTGGAGTACATCCCTCCTACATCGCTGCCACTATAAGAGCCTGAAGAAAAGTAACATAATGGAATTATAGCCATGTCAGTGTTTGCATTTCGATGTAAGTATTGTTATATGTTAGTCACAACAGCAAGTTCTGAATCAAACCTCCTCCATAATCCATTCCGTGACGACTGCTGTATGGGCCACGCGACTCATGACTTGACAGAGAATTTCGGCTGCTTCCATATCCTAGACTAGATCTAGGAATCCTACACCAAACATGGAAGTAAGGAAATAATACACTTGGCACAAAGAAAAATGAAACCTAGATAACTGAAGATATCCATAAAAAGAGAATACACCTGTCACCATAAGATTCCCCATACTGAGATGGGCCAACATCATAGTCCAGACGGGCTCTTGAATGGCGAACATCGACGTCAGCATAACGAGGAGGAATGTCATCCTGAATAATGAAACTCGTTAAAATTACCAATCATGTAGTCGAAAGATGAAAAGATTAAAAAAAAAAAAATGGCCAGAGAGAGCAAGAAATTATACCAATGCAGCATATGGACGCTTTGATCCAGGAAGAGGTTCATAAGCACGGGGTCTTCCTTCACTGTAACTTGGAGGTCTTCCTTCACTGTAACTTGGAGGTCTTTCATATCTTGAACTGTAAGGGTCATCCACGTATGGCCTCCTCATTTCAGAGCGAGAAGAACTTCTGGGAAGATCTGAATAACCAGAGCCACGAGGTGCATAATCATCTCTGTAAGACAGATGCCTCTCAGGAGAAAGCCTCGAACTATAGCTCACAGCTGGTCTGCTTCTTGGAGGAGGAAGATCATCACGCCGACCATAGTCCCTCTTTAAGCTAGCCTTTGGATACAGAGGAACTAAAAAACACAATATGGAAGAATATGATCAGATAAATGAACAGAAAAGATGTTCAAGTAAAGAAGTTAACTAAACATGGAAAAACAACAAGTCCAGTAGTACCTGCAGGTCTTCTATCATATGACCTAGCAGGTGGTGGCAAGGGTCTGGCCCTTGCAGGCGGAGGTAGAGGTGGGCGTGGACGTCTTCCCCTTGATCCAGCAGCTCTCTTTGCACTAGAAGATGGGGCCCGAGATCCAACGCCTCTAGCACTCCGGGAGGAAGCAAGGCTTCGGGGTGGAAGACGAGCAAATGAACTCCTTCCAGACCGTCCACTCCCATGCCTAGACCGCTGGTCTGAACGACTGGACTGTCTGCCTTTACCTGCTTTCTGAAGTGGTCTAGATAAGCGTGCCCTCACTTTTGCCTGGAAATATAAAAGAGAATTAGAAAGCACAGTAATATTTGTGTGGAAAATGAATTAAGGATGACTGGATGAGGAAATAAAATATGCTTACCTTGTCCTCCCCTTCGCCTAGGTCTGAGTTGTTGATGAATTTGGCACAGCTCACAGCAGCTTCATGAGTATCAAAAGTAACAAAGCCAAAATCTTTCCTCCTTGCTGATGGCATATTACGAGCAAGCTCAATTTTTTCAAGTTTACCATATCTTTTCAGAAGGTCTCTGACACGTTCTTCATTCCATGAAGGTGACAGACCATCAATGAAGATAGTCTTAACCTGTAACACCAGAAATTATACCAAATTAAGCACTATGAGCAGAGAGATATAATAGATTCATCAACAATCAATAATTCAGTATCTAGCATGTCATTAGAGGGCCAGAAGGAAAATGTATTCTGAGTCTGTTTTCATTACTGGTTTAGAAATTATTCCAAGTCACCACCCAGAAACGGTAAAAAATCCTATTAAGTGAAAAGGTGGCACCCACACCTCCCCTTATAAACTCCTCCATCGCTCTTAAGAAGACATTGTAGGATGAAAGTTGAAAGAAATAAATGATCCTGCAAAGTGAGTACCTGCGCCATTATCTCATCTTCCGGGTCTAAGAAAGAATCAGCAAAAGAGACCTTTGCAGGCTTGTCAACTCCAAACATCACATCTTTCTTGAGGAGACGTTTGTGAGCATCCATGGCATCAGAGCGAGATGAGAATTCCAAAAAGGCATACCCTCGATTCATGTTGACATTTTTGCTGTCCTCTACCAACGTTATATCATCCTCATTCTCAACTCCATAGTATTTCAGCTTCTCCCTCAACTGGAACAACAACAAATACCTGATGGTCAGGATTTCCACGTACTGTGAAGTTGGGTTTAATTGGCAAATCTACGGACACCCAAATACTTACAACTTCTGGGGTCCATGTCTTGCATATGTTACCTATGAAGAGGGTATCATTATCTTGGCTTGCAGTTACACCACACTTTTTACCATTGATCTGCAGTCCCAATGACCAAGAGCATGATATACAATGTAAAGCTACACAAACTCTCCATCAAATACTTAAGTGTAGACGATTACCATTGGGCTTTTAAGCTCTTTAACAGCTCGTTTTGCCTGTTCTACAGTTGCAAAACGCAAGAAAGCAGAACCCTTGCTCTTCTTTGTCTGAGGATTCTTCAAAATCCTAATTTCAGTCACCTCTCCCACGTGACCAAACACTTTCTTTAAGTCGTCCTCGGTAGCACCTTTGTCCAGATTTCCAACAAATATTTCAAACTCCTTACGCTTACGTCTCTCATGCAGAAGATCATGATGCTCTTCTTCATCCAAGTCAACGGTGTCTCCATGTTTGACTTCTTCATTAGCATGCTCATCATCATCCTCACTCTCAAGCTCCTCCTGACCATCTCCAATCTCGTCTGCAAACTCACCAGCATCGTCGTCGACCTCAATCTCCTCGTGCAGTTCTTCTTCCTCCTCATTTACCAACTCATGATCCTCCTGTCCCGATTCTCTCTCTTCAAACTCCTCCCCACCATATTCTTCAGCCTCATACTCTGGTTCATTGTCATCTAAATCCAATCTTTCATCTTTTCCGTACTCATCCACAGAATCCTTTACCTCAGTCTCCTCTGCGAGCAAAAGCGAGTAAAACATCTATACTATTCGAGGTTGCCTAAAGTTTGTTCAGAGATAACAAACCCGGAAGATACGTCTATCTTCCACAAAATTTAGAACAATTATCCCTAAATTCATCATCCAAATTAAATCCAAACATTCTATAGTCAGATATATTTATTCTTACTTTGTTAATCTCTATGGTCAGATATGTTGGAAGTCTAAGTCACAAACTTTCGTCAAAGCGAAACTTAGATCCATCAAAAACAATGAAACGATGTGATAGTTAACTAGATAGCAGAAAAAACGAAACAAATTTTAAAACCAGGCTAAGAAGAAACTTACTTTTCGACGGAACAACATCATTCGAATTCGCTGCAGCTACAGAATCATCAATCATATCCGATGGCTTCGGCCCATCTAATGGATTCTCTTCCTCCACAGTTTTATCTGCCTCCGGCGTCACAGCCTTAGCTTCCACAGCATCAGAGCCAGATAGCTCACCGATATTAACAGACTCTTCCTGGGCAGACTCCATCGGCATATTCTGAGCCTTGATCGCCGATCTCGTAAGCCTCCCGCCCCTTCTCGCGGCGCCTCCCCTCTTTACAACCTTCGGTGGCATCGCTTCCCAATGTTCTCTTTAGAAACAGAACAGATGAACCCAATTCAAAGAGAAAATAACAGAACTAAGCCACACAATTGTCGGAATCGAACAACCCTAGCTCAGCGGATCAACAATGGTATTGAAATCGAGATAGAGAAGAAAACCCTAATTAACGGAGAGATGATAGCCTGAGCTTGTTGGGATAAAAATAAAATAAAACTATATATTATTCTATAAAGAAAATAAAGACGTGGCGATCAAGCTTTTATTTCGGTGTTGTAAACTAAAAACGGTAAGAAATATTGGCTTTAGGCCCAAATATATCATCCCACGCCTTAATGGGCCTTTTTTACTCGTACTGAACATAGCTTGACTGAATTTCTCAAGTGTGTTTGTAATTTTGTATTATCCGGTTTAGGAGATCATTTGAATCGGTTTAGTACAGAGGGGAAAGAGAAACACAAGAAGCAAACAAAACTCTGTGAATTTGCGATCACACAAACTTGTTAAGCGAATAGTGTAAAATTGATTAGGCGAAACTGCAATATTAATGAAGAAAGACGTAAACACAGTAGCACACTCATAATCAAAGAAAGTAAACACACAATGCTGAAATACAATCACACAAACTTAGTGCAGCTGGACATTCATAATTCTGTAAACTTCATTGACATTTTTAATATGACTAACGAAAACATCATCATTTACAATCAAGTATCAACATATCTCTAGTGTTTTGACCCGAAAGAGAAAGACAATGCTGCAATCTATAGCCACAAGGAACAACCCCGAGAAGTTGAGACGGTGCTACAGTCATCTGATACCTTACTTCACTCCTATCAAAAACCTGATCATTGTACACCAAAGAAGTACTAAACACTTATCGTCAACAATAGATCTCGAGTTTAACCAAGAGATAGACAATGGTAAAAACAAAAGCTGATAAAGAATCCCGAGAAGTTGAGAGGGTTCTGCACTTTCATGAATTCCCACGTCACTCCTAAGCAAACCAATCATTCTAAACCAAATCTCTTTGCTTTCACCACTGACAAGACTTGTAAAAGAAAGTACTAAACATCATCATTTACTAAAGAAAGTACTAAACATCATGTTTATCAGGAAATAGACAGAAGACGAAACATGGTACAGCGGCGAGGAAAAATCCCGAGAAGTTGAGACGGTTCTGCAGTCCCATGAATTCCTGTTTCAATTATCCGATCCAAAACAATCATTCTACACCAAATCTCTTTGTCTTTACGACAATCAAGCCTTGGCTTTTCCCATATAAACGCCAACATTCCATAGTATTGAGCCATTCCAACGTATTGAGTTTTACCAAGATCCAAACCATAAACCACTCTCCATAGCAGCAGCTCAGTGTCATACCACATTAACCCGAATCTAGAGAAGTAAACGTAGAGCACATTGTCTATAACACACACTCCCGACTTCCACCATGTGTCATTAGGCAACTCAGATCTCTCACAAGAACCATCTCTAGTATCGTAACAGACCATGCCCCCATGAACGCTTATAGCACAAACCTTCCTGTCTAGTGAAACATTTGCCCCACAGATCCATATAAATCTCCCAATTGCGTCAGGAATCGGCGCTGCTTCCCAAGTTTGCGTCTTTAAGTCAAATGCTTCCGCTGGAATCTTGTCGCTTCTGCATCCTCCGATCACATAGATCTTACCGCCGACTAGTCCTACGCTAGTGGTTCTTCGCTTCACTATTAATCTAGGTCCTTGACGAACCTTTCCAGATTGGGTATCAAAGATCCAGAAATATGGTGAGGTACTATCAGATCCGGGAAAGACGAAAATCTCAGGACCAACCGCGACGGTGGAAGCAGAGTAAGGACAGGGGAAATCGATGGAGGCGAAGACATTCTCAGTCGTACTGTTCTCAGTCCTGCGGAGAGTGAACCAGTCAAATGTATCGGGGTGCTTAGTTCTGTTCATGAAGCATAGGTAAATTGAATCCTTGCCGAGGAAAGATCGAGTCTTTTGAATCTCAGGCGAGCGAACGAGACTCCTCAGGCTCTTGCATACGCAACAGAGGATTGGGTAATACCTTTTTGGGACGCGTGCTATGACGTTCAAAACGATGTCGAATGGCAGTGAAGAAAACGATGGCGGTGAAGATATTATAGACGACGGCGGTTGGTTGGTTTTCCGCGGTGGTTCGCCGGCGAGGTTTGACATCGAGACCAGTTTATTAGGTGAAGACTGAACAAGACTAGCGGCGGACTACTCTTTCACAACAATTGTGGTTTTATTCAATTTGGTAAAGAGCCTAACCCCGGTTTATTTCTTCTCCCGTTCAATTTTAATAGGTTAAAACCGGTTTGTCTTGAACTTGAAATAAAGCGTTCTCTGTTAAGTAATTCACAGCTTTCCTCGATCTTTTAAAAAGGAAAACAAAGCATAATTAATTAAGTCAAGATTTACGCACGAATGTATTGGACGGTCCAATTTGGATCTGATGCAAATTTTGTAAAATCTTTGACTTTGGTTGTTATATATATCTTCTCAAGTAGATAGGGAAGTTTCTTCAACCCAACATTTCAATGAGGCAAGGATGATCTATATGCACAGATGGAAGTCGGTTTTATAAAAATATATTAAAATTTAGGCAAGACCCAATAAATCAATATAACATCATATGCCAAATTTATAACTTATCTAATTAGATTCCTCGTAACATGTATTCTGTAACATAACATACTCTTAAGAATCGCTCTCAAGCTTAACTGTTATATTGTTTCCATCTGTAAGGATATGTGATTTGATATTCTCCATCTGTCTATGTACCTCTTTCGATACACATGCTAAAACTTTTGAGGGATTTTTCTCTTCGTCTCTAGATTTCAATTTCTTCTCAATGTTTTGACGAGCCAAGGAAAACAATGCGACCGCCCTGAAAATAGTGATTAAGTTCATTTTAGAAAAAAAAAAAAAGTTTGTAAAGGTTAAAAGCGTTTTATAATGTATATACAAGTGATAGTGATACTTCAAAAACACATATATACCTTTCAAGACTTCCTGTTTCTGAGTGCAACCGTGCGAAACTGTCAAGTTTATGTATACCTATATAATTTCAAGAACGACATACCAAAAAAACAAAAAATACTAAGAATTGTATAACAATGATGCAATAAAATTAACATTTGTGTGCGCACTAACTAGACCTTCGCTCTCAAGCTTCACTTTTGAATGGCTTGTCTCCAGCCCTAAAATAAGTATTGTTAAAACTCAAAAGTTAAAACGTAAATAAATTTAAAGAACAGATCAAAGTGATTTGATTTAATATTTTATTTACCTCGGAATCTTGTTTCACCATGCTCCCTCGTACCTCTGCCTTGATTATTCAATTTTCCCCTGTACAACAATAATTAATAACATCATATTGATATAAGTTAAAAGATCTCAAGAAAAAACTATGATCTATTAAAGAAACATTTATACCCGGTTAGGATATGTGACTTGACATTCTCCATCTGCCTTCGTAATTCCTTAGAAACGGATGCAAAAACATCCTTCTTATCAGCGTTTTGATGAGCTGACGCGAACAAGGCAACAACCCTGTGACATTAAGATTAGGTCCCTTTAAGATAATAACAATGGTTTTAAGGCTGAAGCATGTATGAACGAAATCAAGAAGTCATTTATACCTTTCCAAACTTTCCATTTCCGAGTACAACCTTATGAAGCAATCAGTTTGTTCATACTCTGCTGCTTAGTTTCGAAGAACTCGAAAATTGAGAGTTAGTATCATACTACTAAAGACAGAAAACATGACATATGAATGAACACTACAAAAATACCTGATAATGGTTCTTCAATCAGTCTATCTTTTAGAGAACATTTTCTTTTTCTGACAGTATGTTCATTAGTCTTCTTCTTTGATCTAACTTCTTTGTTGCAATATATGCATCACAAACATGGTGTGTCAAAAAGTGACGAAAACAAACATGACATATGAAAAAGAAATTACACTTAGATCGATATGTGTTAGGATCAGTTTTAGGACCTGATGATAACGGTGCATCAATTTTTCTTTTTTTTCTTGTTCTTCTCTTCCTGGCAGGTATTGTATACTCGTTGCAAAGCATCACATAGACAGCTTTTTCCATAAAATCCCGACTTGAAAACTGGTGGAGTTCCCATTTTTTGTCTTCCCTAGAAAACGGCTTGAAAACGCAATGTCTCATTTCACTAATCGCCTCTCTATCACGACCTCCCGCCCACACTTGACCAATCATTTTGCTATCAGCTTCTATCCACTTGAAATCCATCGTCATAGGAATCTCATATGAGCCAATGAAAAACCAGTTGTTTGGCATTGCAAGATACCGAAGGGAGAACATTTCTGCAATGAGAACATAAAGTTAATATAATATAATAACCTGATACAAGAAGGAACATAAAGTTAATATAAGGAAGTAGGGATTATAGCTAGACTACATACTTGATTTCCAAGGGGGGGATTTTAAATAAATCTTGAGACATGTGAGGAACTCCGCTCTCCCTTTTAGCCTTTAAAAAGTGCAAAATTTTGGCAATGTAATATTCAGACATTGAACATAATGGGATTGACATCAAAATCGGGAGTTTTCGTTTTGAAGCATCAGTAGCCATCATTACGCAGCTCTGCTGGCAATAGTCTGATCCTGATACCGATGGTTGTGAGAAGCACTGCCACCGTGCACATTGCTCACTTATCCGAGCAATCATGATAGCTTATAACAAACAAGAAATTCTTATCAATGATTTCACATTAACCACTATATATGTATTTTAAATAAGTATATAAACTTGATCATTATAATGGTACAATAATATGAACTTTTTTGAAGATGCTTATTTTGCCAATATGCATGTCCGCGAGTATGAAGCAACTAGAATATCAGAAATTCCTAGGTAAATAGTCGCTGTGATAACAGCAAATCTTAATTATCTAAAAACTAGTAAACCCTAATTCATACATAATCGTGATTAGTTAACAACAATGAGATATATATACAAAAGTATTCTAGTAACAAAGTCGTACCCGTGTACGTAGGCCTAAGATCCGTGTCGACGTTTGCGGAGTGACGGCGTCTCGAAGACTCGGCGTGGAGGCAGAAGGGTTTTCTTATCTTTTTCTTTTTGTGTTTCGTCGAGAACTGTTGTAATATATATAGATTTTTGTTACTTTCTCATCAAGATTTGTTATTTTATTTTTGTTGGGAATTGTGTGAAAAAGAAATCCTACCAAAAATATTTTATAAAATTATTATAATAATTAACCTTTTTATATTGAGGCGAATAAAATGGGATTACCTGGTCTTCTCTTGCAAGACCAATATATTTGATCTTATATGTACGACATTGCATATTTTTCTTTACCTTATTAATAACATACAAGCTGTAATGGATAATGGATTTCACATATTGGTTTATTTCTATAACCTAATTTGATATATAAAAATACAAACTTATTAATAAAATAGCATACAGTATATGTAACAGTTTCGGTTTTCATTTGAATCGGTTTAGTAGACAAGGACAAGAGAAATACAGCAACTCCTATCCAAAACCAGATCATTGTACACCAAAGAAGTACTAAACACTTGTCTTCTTTTTCTTTTATTTTTTGTGTGCAAAATACTTTAACACTTACCTTTTCGTCAACAATAGATCTCGAGTTTAACCAAGAGACAGACAATGGTAAGAACTAAAGCTGCTAGGAACAATCTTGAGAAGTTGAGAGGGTTCTGCAGTTCCATGAATTCCCACGTCACTCCTAAGCAAACCAATCATTTTACACCAAATCTCTTTGCTTTCATTATCAACAAGACTTGGTTTTTCCCATAGAAACGCCATCTTCCCATAGTATTCAGCCATCCCAACGCATCCAGCTTTGTCGAGATCAAAACCATAAACTACTCTCCAGATCATCAGTTCAGTGTCATACCACATTAAACCGAATCTAGAGAAGTGAATGTAGAGCACATTATCAATCACGCACTTTCCTGTCCTCCACCATTTGTCATTAGGCAACTCAGTTCTCTCACAAGAACCATCTCTAGTATCGTAACAAGTCATGTCTCCATCATAAGAACTTAAAGCACAAACCTTCCTGTCTAGGGAAACCTTTGCCGGAGTGATCCATGTTGAAAACTCTGTTTTCTCAGGGGTTGACGCTGCTTTCCAAGTTTGCGTCTTTAAGTCAAATACTTCCGCTTGAATCTCTTTGCCTCTGTAGCCTCCGATCACATAGATCTTACTGCCGACTAGTCCGACGGTATTGTACAATCGCTTCACTAACATACGAGGTCCTTCACGAACATTTCCAGATTGGGTGTCACAGATCCAAAAGCTTGATGAGGGAATACAAGAACCGGGAATGAAGAAAATCTCTGTACCAACCGCGAGGACGGAAGAAGAGTAACGACAAGGCTCCGGAAGCAAAGGGAAATCGATGGAGACGAAGACATTCTTAGTCGTATTGTTCTCAGTCCTGCGGAGACTAAACCAGTGACAAGTCTTGAGTCGTTTTGGTTCTTCGATGAAGCAGATATAAAGAAAATCTCTTCCGAGTAAAGATCGAGTCTTTAATATCTCAGGCGAGCGAACAAGACTCCTCAACTTCTTGGAGACGCAACAGAGGATTGGGTAATACCGTTTTGGTACCCGGGCTAAGACGGTTAAAACGATGTCCAGTGGTAGTGAAAACAATGACGGCGGAGACAATGAAGACCACGGCGGACGGTTCGTTTTTCGCGGTCGTTCCTCGGAGTTTGACATCGAGAGTTATCAGGAGGAGATTAGTGAGAACAAGTGAGAGAACTTTCAAAGGAGTATTCAATTTGGTTTCGCTTATATAGCCAAAACCAAAATCCGGTTTATTTATTCTCTCGCTCAGTTTTAGTCGGCTAAAACCGGTTAAAATATATGTTGTCTAGAACACGGTAAACTCAAAGATGACCAAATTGTTTATTTTACATTGTTGAGACTTAGCTTAAAAGATCAAACTCTGTTAACACTCTCTCTCTGCTACAAGATCAAACTCCTATAATGAAACATACTAATCTGCAGATTTTGAGCTGCAAGAGTTGTTCACTGAAGAAACACACTAAAAATAGTATTTAAAAGATACCACAGCTAGAGATTTGAGTAAACCAGTCAGAGAACATAGCACAAACCAATCTTTCTCTTTTGCTTCTTAGCCTTTGAAGGAGGCTGTAAAACTACTTTGATCGCTGCATCAAACACGGCTTTTACATTCTGCAAAGTTACCATCGTCATAAGTCTTTCTTTAGCAGATTGAGCTGCAACATATTTGGTCTAATTATAAAATGTAACTCAAGCATCAGAGTTAGCTACCAGTTGCGTTTTTGAGCTGCACTCAATATATGCTAATGCTCCTATCTCCCTTCTTAGCTCTTGACCCTAAAAAGAAACAATCTTCAAGGTTATAAAAGAGTTTGATTCTTAACATGGTTCTTGAAGAAGAATCTTTAAAGAAACATACGTACTTGTTCTGTGGAGATTGTGCAAGCACCTGGATAATTCATTGGGAACTGCTTGTCGTCTCTTAGATCTGCAAGATCAAGAAATTTGATCTTATAGACTATATTACATCTCTTACACTTAGTGATGTGAGATTCCTAACATTCAAGATATAACAGATTTCACAGATTGGTTCATTTCTACAAACCTAATTTGGTTCCAACGAGAACTATAGGCACGGTCGGGGCATAGTGTTTCAGCTCTGGAACCCACTGCAAAGAAGAAACGAGTCCACAAGCCCATGAGTTTGTGTGGTAAAGTTAGATTGCAGTGAAATCTAATGGAAAAAGGAACCATAGCCTCTACCTTTTTAGCAATGTTCTCAAAGCTAGGCCTGCTAATAAGTGAGAAGGCAAGAATGAAAACATCTGCTCCTCTGTAACTTAATGGTCTAAGCCTATTGTAATCTTCTTGACCTGTTATACCACAACACTAATAATTAGTATGGTTTTATTTTTGAAAAAAGCATGAGCAAAATCTGAAAGTTAACTCATAACCAAAACACTTTTGTATCATATGGCTAAAGATCAGCGTAAAGATTCAGTTTTTTCTCAACCACTTGATAAGTTCAAAATTGATAGAAACAAAGTCAAAAGTAACAATCCTCTTTAAGACCTTGACATATTGTTGAGGATATAAATCTAAAGACAAGAACAAAGTTGGACATTTAGTAAAAACATATATACCAGCAGTATCCCAGAGACCAAGATTGACAGTTTTGCCATCGACTAAAACATTTGCACTGAAATTGTCGAACACTGTTGGAACATAATCCTGTAACAAGGAGATCAATAGTCACCAAAAGCCATAAAACAGAAAAAGCAATCCAAGAGAGAGAGAGAGATGGATATAGATATATACAGTGGGGAAAGTGTTGCTGGTGTAGGAGATAAGAAGACAAGTTTTGCCCACAGCTCCATCGCCAACAGTGACGCACTTTATAAACGTTGTAGCTGTTGTTGATGTTGTTGCTGTAGCAGCCACTGAAGCTGACATTGATTGAGAAGTTACCCTTTGTGTCTCTTTCCGTGCTTCTGGTTTAAGCGAAGAAGGAGAATGAGACGAGACGATTAAAGCTGCAAGATTTTTGAAAGAGTGGAAAAAAAAGGAGTCAACTTTAATTTGAGCTGTCAGAGAGCCAAAAGCCTACAAAAAGAGTCTATTTTTTAATTCGGTGGGTTCGTTTTTTCCCCGTTTTTTCCAATACAAAAGACTTTGCTTTATTATGCAACTATTTCTTCAATTTGACTTTTTTTTTGTGTGTAAAGAATCAAAAGTCTCACAAACGTTTCCAGCAAAATGATAATATGTGGTGTTTATGAGTTACATTTCCATAATATCTAGATCTATATATTAGTTTAGACAATGGATCGACCACCAAACAGAGCATCATTTGAAAGAAAGAATGGCTCATGTCAATTATTACTAACGTGTTGATACAAAAATAGAAAAAAAGCTTAAACTTTATGATTCCTTTCTTCCTAAGATATAATTTAGAATCATACTTAAAAGTACAAAAAGAATGTTTGAATCTTCTTCGTTGTATTACTACTACTGTCAGTATCGAAAGGCCCAATAAGAAAAGCCCATTTGTATTTAGTAGAATAAAAAAATTGAACAATAATAAAAAAATCAAAGAGAAGAAAACAAAACAGTAGAGAATGAGAAAAAACCACAGGAAAAAGCAGAGCACTCTTTACCTCTTCTCTCTTTCTTCCACTCTGTGATCAAAATATCCGGACAAAGGAACCCTAGATTTCTCCGCCTCTCTCCTTGTTCCGATGATAATAAAGACGAAGACTTTGAGGATCTTAAAGCTGAATTTTTTTTGATTTTTCACTGAGGGGATTGAATCGAGTTATGTTCAAGGATCGGAGTGGAGGAGGAATAATGGGTGGTGGTGGATCATCGAGATCGGAGATCCTTGGTGGAGCTATTGATCGGAAACGAATCAATGATGCTTTAGACAAACATCTTAAGAAATCTTCACCGTCTACATCTAGGGTTTTCACTTCTAAGGATAAAGATTCCTTCCCTTCAACTTCGTCTGCTAAATCTCAGCTTAATTCTCGCTCACCCGATGGTTAGTTGCTTTAATCCCACTCTATTTCATCTGCTCTTTAGTACTATCTGGAGATTTTCTGATTTGGGTAATAATAAATTTTGGTTTTTTTGTTTGCAGTTGAATCTGAAACGGATAGTGAAGGATCAGATGTGAGTGGTTCAGAAGGTGATGATACCTCGTGGATCTCGTGGTTTTGTAATTTGAGAGGGAATGAGTTCTTCTGTGAAGTAGATGAAGATTATATACAAGATGACTTTAATCTCTGTGGATTGAGTGGTCAAGTTCCTTACTATGATTACGCACTTGATCTCATTTTGGACGTTGAATCATCAAATGGTAAGTGAAAGTGTACTTTGATCATATTTGGCTTTACTTTGTCTCATCTTTTAGTATAATTTGGGGGAATTTTTATTGGATTAGGTGATATGTTTACTGAAGAGCAGAATGAGATGGTGGAGTCAGCTGCTGAGATGTTATATGGTCTTATTCATGTTCGTTATATACTCACTACTAAAGGAATGGCTGCTATGGTAAGAAAGAAGACTTCTTTAGTTTCTTCTATCTTTGCTTCTTATTGATCTTTTAAATGACATTGACGTCTTTTGATGAATTTCTTTTGTAGATGGAGAAGTATAAGAACTATGATTTCGGGAGATGCCCGAGAGTTTTCTGTTGTGGACAATCTTGTCTTCCGGTTGGGCAATCTGACATCCCAAGGTCGAGCACGGTGAAGATATACTGCCCGAAATGCGAGGATATTTACTACCCGCGATCTAAATACCAAGGCAGTATCCTTTTTTCCTTTGTTCAAAAAAGCATTATCTTCTCATAGCAATACATGATGCATTCTGCGATTGTTTGGTTACACATTGCGATTAGCCTGTCTGCTTGGATAACTCTTTGGCCAAAGAGTGTTGTCCACTTGTCTTAGTGTTTTTTTCCTTAATGCTTATTGCAGACATTGATGGAGCTTACTTTGGAACAACTTTCCCTCATTTGTTTCTCATGGCCTATGGGAACATGAAACCGCAGAAGCCGATTCAAAACTACGTCCCTAAGATCTTTGGCTTCAAGGTACACAACAAGCAATGATACTCTCTTCGCTCACCAGTCCTGTGGTTGATGGTGGCTCAACCACCTTTCTTCTGATGGTCACGGGTTTGATATGGATGATACTAAACTGCATTTGGAGGATGAGAAGAGCTCTAATGGAAAAAGGTCGACACTTCAGAAGATTTTTCACTATGTAATCTTGGAAATTCTAAGTAGGATCTTCTCTATAGAACCGTTCTTTGGTGGGTACATGAATCTTGGGATATTCTTTACATGTGAGTAATCAATTAAATCATTTACCAGATGGGTGGATTTTGCTTAACTGTTGTCTATAAGTGCTGAGATTTTTCTTTGTATTCGTACTTATCTAAAGTTTCTTGTGTTATACGGAACTAATCTTTCCTTTTACAATCACTGTCAAATCGTATTGAACTTTTTGTTCTAATAAGATACGTCGATGTGTCATCCGGGATGACTCATCCCCCATGCGTAGTTTTGTTTCATGGTATTTCAGTCCCCTCAATATCCTCCATGAATCGTGGACTATCTATAATATATACTTGACAAGTTATTGAAAATGATTGAAAGACAATCAAAGATTGATCAAATGTTTACCAACTCCATTAAGCAATCTCCAATTGAATTAAGCTTCGTAAGTGGAGTTTAAACAACGCTAAAGAATCAATGAAAGATACATACAAATCTAAACACAGCTGGTTTTGCAATGAGATCAATATTGGTCTCTCATGGACAGTAAGGCGACTCTAAATGCTCAAAATTGAAGCTCAATATGTTGAAATCATGATGGATATGTATTCAATTTGGCCAGGCTTTTGGGGAAGCCAGCAGCTGAAATCACATTCGCTGCATCAACTTCCTCAAATCTGAGAATCTTAAAGACTCTCCATTGTCCATCTGAGAATCTTAACGGTTCAATCATCTGGATTCACCTATTAATAACGTTTGGTATATATGAAACTAGTAAATACAGGATATCCAAAATATGCAGGAGGAGACACTTGAACGTGCATAATGAGACTTGAAAAAGAACATTGTTTATCGTTTCATTGCGCTAGTGAACCAAATCTTGAATGTAATAAATAAGGGTGTTGTTGAGAAAGTCAAAGGTGCACATTTTCTTCATTCCTTAAAGAAGAAGTAAACGCACATAAACTATTACCCATGACTAGTAGATTAATCACAAATATCTGATGACCTTGATTAATTCTGACTTCTTATTAATTTGTTACATAGAAGGTGGGAAGTGTCAATGTCTTAACGTATATAGGCTGCGTGAGAAGCCCATTTTAGGCCCAAAAAGAGCTGTCACTTTTACACATTTAAAAGATTCGCCGGAGTTCTATAGTTAATTGCCGTGAAAGTGCATTACCGCCAAGAACAATCGGGAAAAGGCTAATGTGTTCTGGAAATCAAAACAAGTTTTTCCATTTATACAACTCAATGAGTACGATCAGTAAATCCAAAGATTTAAACAACACCAGAATAAATAAATCATGTCGGTATATAAGATACGATTACGAATCGATCATAGGAAGATAAAAGAAATTTGAATTTTTATTAGAACATAGTAATGCTCTGTTTCTTATGGAACATGGAACAAAATTTCAACCCCAAGATTACAAAACCATGGCATCTTTCTTCTTACAATCTCACTCCCTCCCCTCCCCAAAAACTTTACATTCATTTACACAAACCAGATCTACAGTTTCTCAGATTCCGACATCGGATTAGTCATCTCTGATCCAAAATAGAAACAGAGCAGAAACTTTCTGTAGCTAATTTATAGCTTGGGAGATAAGAGTGGTTTAAGAAGGGTTTTTGATTCGAAGGATGATAGATTTTTAGACAAAAAGGTATACAAAAGAAAAAAACTATTTGCTTCATACTTTTTTTTTTCTTATGTAAATAAAAATTTCTACTAAGCCACGACAAGAGTTCCTGTCCGTACGGTGTTGCCGGCGACGGATTCTTTAGTTTCAGCAGAGTTTTTCCGGAGAGATCTTGAAGATTTTTTCCACTTTCTCTCCTTAGCTTCATCAGATTCAATCTGCTCTTCTCTGCACTCTTTGCTACAAAAGGCCTTGTCTCCTCTGTTAAATTTACAAAACCCAAAAGAAGAAGAAAAAAACAATCAGAACCAGACCAAATTATATAACTTTCCGAAAAACTCAGATCCAGAATCTGATTTGGGTATTAGAAAAGTTTAAATCTTGAAAAAGAATTGAAACGAATCTCAGTACCTGTACATGAAGATATCGGAGTTAAGACCAAGGTGTTTACGGCAGAGAGAACAGGATTCCAAAAAGTGAGGCTCTTCACAACTCAAATACCCAGAGTAATACGAAGCCATTCACTAAAAACGAGAACTTTCGAACTTTTCGAAAAATAAAGCAACTGCGAGATGATTTGCAGATTCGAGAGGAAGAAGAAGCAGAAGAGAGAAGAGGAGGAGGAGGAAGAAGCTGGTTGATTTGGTGTTGATATATAAAGGCGGTCTCATTGACTTGAGTGAATCAGCTGTGTCACGAACCACTTGAGTTACAGTACTCTACGATCAATCCTCACCGCTCATCGTAACCGAATCTCATCTCGAAAGATCTAATACGTTAAAGTTCAATAATTCATTACTTTTTTAAAATATTAAATTGTCTTTTTTTTTTGTGTTGGGTAAATTCCTTTTTCTGATTAATTTAGTTTACCCTAAAAAAGTTAGAATACAGTGAATCTAACTCTTCGTCCGTACCATTTACCATTTCTTTCGTTTTTGTGTGTTTTATTAGTGTAAATTGTAATAACGAATTTCAAGTAAACCTAAGCAATTTTTTTTATATTATGGTATTTGTCGACCCGAGCAATAGAGAACCATACATTATACAAGTATTATTTAATAGTTAAGTGGAATACAAATGATATATAATTTTGGGTGGATCTGGTTGGAGGAGGGGAATCAAACAAGTCTTGCGTTTTTGTAAGATTCGTTGGCCACAATAACATGCATACCGCATGATTGATGGACTTTTCCCCATATATACAATTTTTCATTTTGTTGAATCTTTCTTAAAAAAAAAATTATATATATATAATTCACTAAAAATATAATTTTGTATTTGTTAAATCTGTGTTCTCTCTCGTCTCTCGTGTGTACTTTTTTTTTTCTTTCTAGGATACATTTCGCCTGGACATTGTTTCATTCCCATGTGTGTGTAATTTATTTATCACCTCTCGTTTTTGTTTTGTTTTGTTTAATGCTTTGCTTTGTACTTATATGTATTTTCATTTACTTCTTCTATAGGAGACAGTAACGTTCTTTCTTATAATAAAAAAAAAATTATTACTACAGTAGAGTGATAGATTTATTCGTGTTTCCAAATCAGACAAAAACATCTTCGTACACGTGTACAGCTCCAGGTAAAAAAAGACTTCCAGAGAATCTAACATTGGATGTAATTTAAATAACTCTCTCATACTAGTATATAATTAGGGTTCTAGAAGACTAGAACACATACGATCTAAATATGTACTACTCATAAATCTTACACAAACTGATATGAATTGTCATAAGGTTCTAGAACATGTGTACATTCAACATATACAATGTAATAATTAATAAACGAGCAAGAGCGTGACCGACCTATTTTATTGACATTTATTATAAAAATATCAATTTTTTACAGTCGGGAGTTCAGTTCTCGTTTTTTAAATAATACTATAAATGCGTAACTATACGTGTCACATTCTTGAAACTACATAAATAGTACTATATAATATAAGATACCGACTTAAATAACACATTATTTTTTTAAAAATGAATTATATACGAATCTTTCTAATAACACGAAACAGCAGCAGACTTCTGACTTTAAGGAAAATAAAATAAAAGTTCAAAACTCAAAAGGTAAGAAAACACTAACATAATATATTCAATTAAAATAAGATCACGTCAAGAAAACTGAATGTATCTGAGTAAGCAATGACTCACATTACAAACAGCAAACCCAATAATAAACCCTTTTTAAGAAAAACACTATTTAAGAAAAACCTATTATGCTTATTAATACATACAAAAATACAATGGTGTATGTATCGTAGACTTGTAGTGATCAATAATAATAATAAAGTTCCAAAAATAAAAAAAGGAACATAATTGGGTGACTGGACCACACAACTTGTCATCTGTCGATACAACAAGGCGTCATAGTTGGGAATATCAAACGAGGAGCTGACTCAGACTTGCTAGTTTTCCATGGGCCCCACCATCACCTCTCTTTAGGCCCAATAATCAACGTCCTTGTCTCTCGGGCCCATGACAGCTGCCCTTGTACCCCGTTTGCCCTACCCTTTTTTCTCTTCTTCTGTTAATCGACACGTGCGGTCATCCTCGCTCGTGCGCCAGCTAAGATCGTAGTTCCTGATACGTGTCGCTTTGACAAAGGTCATGCTTGGAAATTATTAAATCTGTTGTTTCCATTCTACGGTTACGATCTGATCTCACAGATTCGTCGGGTTGTGAAATGATCACAGCCGTTGGTTAATTTTAGACGGTCTACCTCTAGGCTCTAGCCAATAGCTACTTCCTTTTGGGCGGTTGTAAAAGGTAGGTAGGTAGGAAATTATTCATTCACAATCATTTTCATTTATTTTCTGGTTTAACCGGTTTAAACCGATATTAAAATCAAATTTGTCCGGAGTGCCATGTCATATGTTTGCAACCATTTACGTAGTGCCATGTCTACAGCTCCACGTAAACGTACCTTTAACAAATGGGCCTGTTCTTGGTCCAAAGCAGGCCCATATCAATGGGTTTTGTAATCAACGGTCGCTAATGTTATCGGTGCCGAGATGGATTACCGGAAGAACAATGACCGGCGACTCCTGCTATGGTTCTTCGCCGTGGCCACCGCCGTGAAACTTCTTCTCATCCCATCTTACCGGAGCACTGATTTCGAGGTCCACCGGAACTGGCTCGCTATCACACACTCTCTTCCACTTACCAAATGGTACTTCGACGAGACTAGCCAATGGACCCTCGATTACCCTCCTTTCTTCGCTTATTTCGAACGCTTCCTCTCTGTTTTCGCGCGTCTCGTCGATCCCAGGATCGTAAATCTTCATTCAGGACTTGATTACGATGCCGAATCTGTAATTTACTTCCAACGAATTAGCGTAATCTTGTCGGATCTATGTCTTCTCTACGGCGTTTACAGATTGACTCGAAAATTGGATCCGATGAAGCGAAATCTGATTTGCGCATTGGTGATTTGGTCTCCGGGGCTATTGATCGTAGATCATATTCATTTTCAGTATAATGGATTTTTGTTGGGTTGGTTATTGCTTTCGATTTCGTTTCTTCAAGAAGGGAGAGATCTGTTGGGTGGGTTCTTATTTTCTGTTCTCCTGTGCTTTAAGCATTTGTTTGCCGTCGCTGCTCCGGTTTACTTTGTTTATCTCCTGAGGCATTATTGCTGGTCCGGTCTAGTTACCGGTGTCCGACGGCTTGTAACTATTGGTGCCGTGGTTGTGGCGGTTTTTGCCGCCGCGTATGGACCGTTTATCTATCATGGACAGGTTGGTATTAGTTCTTCTTTCTTTTGATGATAGAAAGTGTTGTTTTTTGCTTTCCCTGTATTATTATCTACAATGTTGAGAAATATAGCCAAATTCTGCAGAGTTCTAGTTGAAGATTTGTTCTTGATATCTTTATGAGATTGTAAGTCATTTGTTGCTGCTTGATATGGCTTAAGAGTTTGAATTTGTTGGAAATTTTGGTGTTAGAGAGCTTATCTCATCTGAGAGGGCACAAGTACACATTGAGAAATGACTGTCATCAAACTTCTCTTCCTTGGTGATTTCATGAGTGATTTGTCCTGTTTTTGCAGAGAAAGACAATGCCGATGTTTAGATTAATAGAAATTAACCAGTGAACCTCTGTATATCAAGTCGAACCTTTCCCTAAATAGATCTATTGGGAAAACATCTTATGGTGGCAGTTTTGTGTTTTCTTATTGTGTTGCAGATACAGCAAGTCATTAGTCGAATGTTTCCTTTCGGGAGAGGATTGTGCCATGCATACTGGGCACCTAATTTTTGGGTTTTCTATATAATACTCGACAAAGGGCTTGCCTTTTTGCTACGGAAGCTCGGTTTCGATATTCAGATCCCTTCTGCTTCTTTCACTGGTGGTTTAGTTGGGAATTCTTCACCTTTTGCAGTTCTCCCGCAGGTACTACACTCGGTTGATCATTCTGTTTTCTGTCTATCTCTTTCATATTTCATAAATGTTCTGCGCGATCTTATTTCTCTTGGACTGGTGATATGACAGATCACCCCATTGATAACGTTTGCAATGGTATCACTTGCGATATTTCCATGTCTCGTCAAAGCCTGGAAAAAAACACACCCGTGGCTTGTTGCCAGATGGATAGCTTATGCATATACATGTGGTTTTCTGTTTGGATGGCACGTCCATGAGAAAGCATCACTTCACTTCACCATCCCACTTGCAATTGTTGCAGTGCAGAGTGTAGAAGATGCTAAACATTACTTTCTGGTTTCAATAGGTATATCATATTCTCCTTTGAACCAGCACCCACATTTGTGCAGAATCAATCATTCCATTGTCTAATATCTGTGTTCCTCCTGCAGTTTCTTGCTATTCCCTCTTTCCACTCTTATATGAGCCACAGGAATACCCGATCAAGGTTCTGTTGCTGTTATTGCATTCCACGGTAATGTTGCTCGGGTTTACGGCTCAATACGCAGAAAATAAGGCTCAGAAGGAGAGTGGTGAAATCAAGAGCAAGTTTAAGATAGGATGTTTTGAAAAGAGCTATCTAATGGGTTTGTTTATAGTAGAGATGGTGTCTCAATTCTTGCATCCGTATTTTCTAGGTGACAAATTCCCGTTTATCCCTTTAATGTTGATCTCAACATACTGTACCGTTGGTATTATGTACTCTTGGATTTGGCAGCTCCGGAGGATCCTGACATAGTTCTTGTTCTAGTAATTTGAGCTATTTGATTTTAATACTATGTAATGCATATAAAAATGATTTTTGTTTCCCCGTAGTTTTGATAGTAGAGAGTTTAAAACGTAACGATAAGATGACCAAAAAAAAAAAAAAAACTTAACGATTTTGTACATCGGTTTGGAAAACTGGTCTGGTCTGTCGTAAATATATTGGATCTTAATAGGTAGGTAAATGGGCCGTAATATTGGTCCAGTATAAAAAATAAGAAGAACCAACGAGAAATGTCGAGAGCTAAAGTCGCGACGGAGGAAGAAGATCTTGCTGCTGCTTCTGCAAAAACCTTATCCTGCCATGGCTTCTACTTTCGTCTCTCTACCAAAACCTTTCTTTGCTTTCCCGGTCAAAACCAGTACCCTTCCTACAGCTAACCACAGGCTTCTAGGTACTGTCATATCTCAAACTTATTATGTTTGTTCCCTTCCGGATTTAAATTGTTTTTTGTTCTTGATTTTTTTCCCCTCGTGTATCTGCAGGAAGTCAAAGAGGTTGTCTTAGAATCAAAGCGATTTCCACTAAGTGGGATCCGACAAAGGTACTGCCTTTTCGTTTAGTTTCAGCCGCAATTTTATTGATTTCTCTGTTTTGAAATGGAACTATAAGTGTTGATATGATAATTTGCAGGTTGTTCCTCAGGCAGACAGGGTTCTTGTTCGTCTTGAAGACCTTCCTATTGTTAGTCTAGCTCCTTCATTGTCTGAAATGTCACTTTTATTAAGAAGCAAATTCAAGTTGAAATTAGACTGTTATTGATATCAACTGCCAAAGAAAGTTCTTAAAACTTTAACGGTTTTTTCTTGCAGAAATCTTCAGGTGGAGTTTTGTTGCCTAAAGCAGCTGTGAAGTTTGAGAGGTACTTAACAGGAGAGGTAAGTCATTGCTCCATATGTTAATATATGACTTGGGCATATTTGCTTGTATATGGCTTTTTTGTTAATAAGATTAGAGAATCATTTTAGGTTATCTCTGTTGGTTCTGAGGTTGGACAACAAGTTGGGACTGGGAAGAAGGTAATGGTTTCTTCTCAAAGACATAGTCATCACTCATCACCCATTGTAACTACTGTGATTTTTCTTCTCTTCATATCTTTCTCCTTTGCCTGTCACAGGTTCTGTTCTCTGACGTAAGCGCGTATGAGGTAAATTCAGCTTCTCTGCAGTGAATAAATGGATCTTTAAGAATATAGAAGTGAACATCTCTGAATCTATTTTTCAGGTCGATTTGGGGACTGATGCTAGGCATTGCTTCTGTAAGGAGAGTGACTTGTTGGCCCTAGTTGAGTGAAATCTATTCCAAGAGTTGTCCAAGAGAGTGGAAACATTCAATGATTTGAAGATTTTTAGAAGTTTCCTGTAATTTTCAGACAGCTATTGTTGTTTTCTATCAATTGAGATCACTTTCAGTTAGTCTCGTCATAATTGATTTGCATTTTCAACTCGCACAAGTACGTAGAGTTAGGCTATAGACCTATAGTACATCATCAATAGAATATTGACATGCTTTGACAAAATATACTGAAAGAAGAATAAAGAAGCATAAAGCTGATGAAAGTTGCATCGCACAGACAAGAGTACAAGACGCTTTAGTTAGCCATACCCACAGCTCCATGGACGCCTTCGTTAGCCACACCCACAGCTCCATGGACCTTCCCGGCGTTGACCAGATGATTTGTCAGAAACCTGTATGTGTGTTAGTTTGGTTCAAAACCTCTGGCGTGATGGTATACTGTAGTTGGAGTGCGTCTTCTACACGATTTTCTTCACAATGAGCTTTGATAATGTGGTTGACATAGACAATGTTTGAATAATGTTTAAATCGTTGAAGTAGTAGTGGAACAGAGCAACGGCTTCGTCATACCGTTTTGCACCAAACATGGCAGAAAGGAAAGATTTATTAATAAATCACAAAAAAAAAGAAAAAGGTAACTTCAGAAAGTTGACCAAAAAAAGACTTGCCATTTTAAACATCTTCTGATACAAATGTTAACTGGTTGGTACACATAAAAGGAGACTAAATCAAAACTCAAAAACTCGAAGCTCGATCATGCCTTCTTTCCTCTTTGGAGAATACCAAGCCACGACTTTGCCAGACTCAAGAAGCCTCAAGGAGTAATTCAAACTAAAAATCAGATCTTCCATGCGTGCAGCACCAACCTGAAACTGCGAGTCTACTTTGAAAACTATAGGACCCGCAACCTGCAAAATTATTGCAGAAGGAAAAAAATAGTGATTGATGGGCATTGCTTAAATATATGATTCTTTACATTAAAGACTATGACTTTTGATCTTTGGACAAAAGATCATACCTGCTGCTGGAATATCAGGTTGAGTCTGGGAGACCACAATGTGTCATCTGAGTTGTTACTACCTGATGATCTTCGAAAAGCATGGAAGACCTTTTTAGCAAGAGCAGAAGCTGAGGGTAAGTCTATGCGAGCATCTACTCGTGTTAGGTCACCATACAACTTACTAAACCGTCCTTTTTGGAATGTATAACAAGCAGAACCAAATATGTCTGCGCTTATCGGACTCCTTTTCTTGCCATTAACCAACATGCCTCGGCCTGTGATCCAAGCTGCCAAGCTGCTACCTAGATAGATTGAACATTGAGAAGTCAGCATTCAATTCAAGGTCAAGAGAAAAAGTAGGAAAGAGGCTTCTTTAGGGGAACAGGTTTTTTAAGAGAGTACCTACTATTCCTGAAATTGCTGCATGAGGCTCCTGTAGACGTATATCATAAGGCAGAAACACAGGTGCATCCTCTTCTTCTGTGTCGTCTTCTTTCTCTTGTGGCCTCCACAAGTCTCTGTTAGCCTTGTACGAAACTGCAGCCTTGGCGCATAAACCAGGCATCAGAGAAGTAGGAGCATCAATATCACTCTCGGCACCAGCATTCACAGGCTGAGGATTACCCCTGCTTTTATGGAGACCAAATCGGTACCGAAGCCCTGATTCTGGAACAAGGGATGAGACGTCAACGTTTAATGATTCAGGAACATCCCAGAAACGCCCTTTACTGTCCAAAAACAGATCTGGCCAAGCAGCTTCCACAGTGAGATCATGTTTCTCAAGCTGCTCAATAGCTCAAACAAATCAAATTAGAAGTGCTTTAAACATACAAAAGAATCCATCAAGGGTACAGTTCTGATACATACCGGATGAACCAACATCAGCTTGTTTCGGAGTTCGTTTTTATCGCCAAGGCGTTCAGTGCTGAACAAGAGAGAAGAAGAAGAACCCAACGCAATCTGAGTCCATAAACCAATAGAGTAAAGGGATTTGTCAACAATGTGTTTTGCTGTATCTTTGACAACTTGAAGATCCCACTCTTCTGCATTGCTAATGTCTGCTTTGATATCAGCAAAGAGCTTCTTTGGTTTAAACTGCCCAACCAATCCTAGCCACCTGAGTGAAAATGCCAACGAGACCTAGTCAAATGTCTCATCAAACCCAACAATACCAACACCTAGAAAAAGACAAAGTGTCCAGATTTGTGTCTATTTCACAAGATTGACTCTTGTTTTCAAATTCTCAGCAACGACCTTGTAAGCACTACTCACTCAAAACACCACAATCAGAGTGAAGAGAGGTTGTAAAGATAATTTACCAGTTGTTAGAGGAAGGAGTGAACAAGAGAGAATTGAGAGAGAAAGAGCCAAGTCTCTTGTCGGAAGCAGGAGCAAAAGAAGGAATGATTCCAAGAGGAAAGCCTTCGCGGAGCAGAGAGAGCTGTTGAATCCGGTGAGAGCGGCTGGCTCGTGCTCCATCTACGGGAAATGGCTCACCAGGAACAGAGCGAGCCGTGCCTTCAAGGGTTTGGGGTGAAGAAACATTCTGGTCCCAAAACACAGAATCGATAGCTGAGTTGAGATTCGCCATTTTCTTTACCTTCTTCGTCTTCCTTTTGTCCTTCCCTTATCTCAGACTCTCCTGTCGACGAAGCTGAGGAGGCAAAAGGGGTTTAAGCTTTAAAATGGGCCTTTCTTTCATCGTTATAGGCTTCTTCATGGGCCTTAATTCGTTATTCCAAAAAAGTAAAAAGCGAATTCAGACCATTTTTTAAACCGAACACGAAGTCATATATAAATAGAGGATCTGCATTAACTCGACAGAAGGCTCTTAGACTAACATAAACTTAAATTTGTCTTACAAGCAAAGGCGGAATACGATAAAAAAGTCAGGTAGTAGTTTGGTTTTACCATCTCCGATATCTTAAAATTCGCAAAGAACACCTAAACCGAAACTCAAGTTCAACTAGTAGAAGGAAATGTGAATCTCACAAGAAGAGGATTTGAAATTTAGATGAAGGGTTAGGAAGAGCAAGAAGGTGATTCGTGAGTAGCAGTTTCTTGTTGTCATCATCAGCATCGATTTCGACTTTCATCACTTGAAGAAACTGCATTTCCTCCAAGAAGCACTTCACTTGTCTGACCTCTCTCTCACTTCCTCTAAACCCATATATCTCCAACACCTTCACTTCATTTCTATCAATGCTGACTCCCTGATCACTTACACAGTGCAAACCCTGGAGCAACGCAACCATAACAAAGAGAGTTAGGATTGTACGTAAGGATCCATATGTGGATTAATTATTTCCTTATATCAACCTTGAGGACCAAAGTCTCTAGCTTTGGAGATTTATTGAGCAGACGCGGAAGCACTTCCCAACCTTGTTGTGTATTACTCTCAAAATGAAGCTTAACAAGGTTTGAGAAGAAAGGTAATACCACACATCTTGAATACATATCCTGAAATCAAGAGTACAATAACAACAGAAAATGATACTAAGACAAGGATCAGAAGAGAGAGTTTAATTTATATAGCAGACAAAGATACACACCTTAACAGAAGCAGAAGACAAGGAAAGGATTTTAACGTTGCGCATCCAATCCATGATGATACATAGATTTACAAAAGCTTCATAATCCGGTCTCCTCACTTTTACTCCTTGTTTGGTTAATTCGAAAACGGAATCCAAGAAAACATCTAGTTTGGCTTCAACAAGGGAATCTAAGAATTTGGCAGTAGATATTGGAGTAGGAGCGGAACCAGAGAAGTCGAGGTAAACAAGACTCGGTGTGTTGAATTTCATGATGCGACAGAATGGAATAGTGTTGTTGTAGTTCAGTGTGAGTCTCTTGAGGGTTTCGTGGGATATACCGAACACTGATCTTTGAAACTCAAATGGGGAACGGCAGTAATTTAAGGATAATTCCTCAAGTATTGGACAAGCAGGAAGCATTTTTGTACACAAAATTTCGCATGTAGCCTCATCTGCATGGAGAAATAGACTCTTTAGCACTGGAAGACACACGTTTGGACAAGTATTACTTCGTTCTGGACCGCGCTCTATTTCTATTCTTAGCTTAACCAGCGTCTTGATTGTGAAAACAAAAGTAGGACAAGTTGTTTGCCAACGACCACGGAAGCCAATCGGAAAACGCAGATCAAGATCCACGACACCTCGTTCATGGACATGGTGTAGCCATTGGTCGATTTCGGTATGAGGACAACTACGAGGACATCTCAGTACGAGCTTCTTTATGGGATTGCAACCGGAAAGGGTTTTATCCACAAAATCCTTATAGCTCTTCTCTACATCTTTCCTCTCTCTTTTACCCTCCTCGGGATAATCTAAATCAGAGTCGTCTAAATAGAAATGATGTTGAGATGCAAAGAGTTGAAGCATCAATGGAAACAGATTCCTCCACCTTCTGGAGATAAGAGATGTAGAAACAGCTCGTTTTGTCGGAAGAAATGATAAGATCTTAGCAAGTACCTCATCTGGCAACGAGTTGATGATTGCGTCTCTAGATCCACCTGATTTCACCTTTTTGGCGTCCATGAGATGACCTAGCAGTCACAATGAACCAAACAGACGAAAAAATTCAAAGTAATTAGAAGATAGCAACTAGGGTTTATAAAACTTTCCTATTTAGCCCAATAGCCAGCTTCCATTAACCTCAACATCAAAACAATATGTGGGGTTTCTGAACGTTGTTTCTCCTATCTTTTTGCGCAAGTAAACCCTGTTTATTCTTATCCAGTATCCCCAACTAAACCCTAAACACTGCGAAGATGACTCGTACCTTTTCGACCTAGATCGTGGAATTCGAAACGAATTTTTCCAAGTGTTTTTGGCGTTTTGGGTTTATAACGACGAATATTCTTAATTATCGAGTTTGGCAAAGATTAAAAGTAGCAAGGATGGATTGACCGTAGAATATTATTGTAGCGTCCGGTGCGTTTGAAACGCCCTACTTACTGACAAAAGCAAAATTACCATAACTGGATCGAACAAGATTTTCATTAATTGTGTGTTTTAATATTACAATTCATAAAGTCTGATAAAAAGAACTAGAGTAGACTGAAGACAAATTGTATCAACTCAAGAAAGAGTGTCAACTTTCACAAGATCCAAGCTGTAAAGCAAGGAAAAGGGGATTTCAAAGAAACTGAAACTGTTAAAAGAGTCAATAACAATGCTCTCCAAACAGAAGTGAAATTATTTGCAAATCCCATTATCAAGAGAGAATAACCTCATACAAAAAAGAGGGAAGAAACAGGAAGAGAAACCATATGAGAGAGCACACAGGTTTTAGCTAGACATTGGATGATTGTAAACATATTCAATGGCGAGAGGGCAAGAATCGATCTTGTCAGCTTCTTTGTCTGGGATTTCCAGCTTGAATTCCTCTTCAATAGCCATCACTATCTCCACTGTGTCCAAACTGTCTAATCCCAGATCGTTTTGGAAATGAACCTCAGGAGTCACCTGTAGATTATTTATCACTAAGTCATCGACCAAATAAACCTAACCGAACAACTCTTTGAGGGAGAACTGAAAGATTTGTATGTCTTCAATCAAAAAGGGATTCATCAAATGCCAAATCATAAGATTCATCAATCAAATTTAATGGCAACAGCAGCAAATCTGAAGCTACTACTTTAATAGACAATTAACAATCAGTTAACCTTAAACTTACAAATAAGCTACTACTTATTTGGTGTATATTACCACTAGATCAATACGAAATCAACCACATTGACAAAGATTCAAAACATTTTGTTCCAGTAACAAGGAAATCAAAAAGATAAGAACCACGATTCGATCCCATACATTGCAGGTCTAAAACGAATCTTAGTAATTAGCCAGAAGATCGAGCTGACCTTAGCGGGATCGACTTTGGGGAAGCTCTTGACAACATCAAGAACTCTATCAACGACAGCTTCTCTGCTGAGATGATCATCGTGCGATGAAAAAGACCGGATCGAACCAATGGACCCAATTTGAGACTGCTTCAGTCCTAGGGTTTGCACTGGAACCCTCAGGTGACGAAGAATTGCATTTCTCAGTGCCATTTTCGTCTCTTCTTCGTACTCGAGATTTAGGGATTTGATGAGACACAAACGTGAAAGGTTCAAGGTTCAGGTCATACGAGAAGACACGTGCTTTTCACGTGCCCGCTACTATAAGGCCACCTGGCCTAATCCTTATGTGGGCTTATGAATGAGGCCCATAACGTATTAAAATTCTATAATCTGCATCTAAGTTCTTATATATTGTAATTTTTCCCAAATAGTTTATAACTTCACATAAAGAACCAAATTGGTAATTACTTCGAATCAGCAACTTACGAATAACAAATTCCACTAACACAGTATTTGCAATTCTAGAGCGACGGGATCTCTCCGGTAAATATCGGAAACTAATATTCGCAGCGAGCAAGATCTCGACGTTTCTCAGATCCGTCCGGCGAGTTAGATCTTTGAGGAATCATGGCTCCGGTCTCGGCACTTGCCAAGTATAAGCTGGTGTTTTTGGGAGATCAATCCGTCGGCAAAACCAGTATCATCACTCGATTCATGTACGACAAATTCGACAATACTTACCAGGTAATTCTCCATTGTTCAAATCTAGTTATGATCTCGACGATGCGCGACGTTGGCTGGTATTTTGGGGGGGATTTTTAGTCGGGAAAGTCCAAGGGTTTGATCGATTTTGAGATCCATTCTCATGGACAGGAATCGTGTTTTTCAGTTCCAAGTTCTAAATCGTTCTCTTGGTCTCGCTTTCGATTCTAGGTAGTTGTTGTGTGATCTGATTTGCAGACCGTGTTTAACCAATGTATAGAACGTAACAATCAGCTTGAATGATCATCATTTGTGAATTTTGGCTTTTGTAATCGCTCTCTTTGTTCAGTGCCATAGAAGATCCAAGTAACATATGAGGATGTTTCCTTGATCTTGTTATCATTATGTTTTTTAATCGAATTTGTTCTCAATTGGTGAATAAAATCATCTGGTCTTGATTTGTATATATGATAATGACGTAATAGTTCTCAATAGTAAGTGAACTGTGCTAGCTTCTCATCATTCTACTGTTCTTTGTTTCATAATCATCAGGCCACAATTGGTATTGATTTTCTATCAAAGACAATGTACCTTGAAGATCGAACAGTCAGACTTCAGCTGTGGTAAGATCTTCAACCTCTTTCAGTTTTCGAATTCTGAAGAATAAAATTGCAGATTGTTCATGATTTGATTTTTAACATTGAGAGCCGATAATATATGACAGGGATACTGCTGGGCAAGAGCGATTCAGGAGTCTTATTCCGAGCTATATCAGGGATTCGTCTGTCGCTGTTATTGTGTATGATGTTGCAAGTATGTGTACCTTCAATCTTTCTCTGCTTTCTCCCAAAGACATGAATATTTTCCCATATCTGAGATGTTTGTGACTGTGACATGCATTTTTATATTTTCTCTATCTCAATCCATCGTGTATTGTGAAACTTGAGAGTTATTTTGTTTTCCACTGACATACAGGCAGGCAATCGTTCCTTAACACCACTAAGTGGATCGATGAGGTTAGGACTGAGCGTGGTAGTGATGTCATAGTTGTGCTTGTGGGAAACAAAACTGACCTCGTGGAAAAAAGGTAAAAGTGACCCACCATCTCTTCTTTTGTATGTTTCTTCTAAACTTTGCTATGGATATTACTGTTCAATAGTAGAGACTAAAAATTCAGTAGTCCTCTTTCTCGGTCTAGTTTTGTTCAGTATGTTTCCGATTCCAATGAGTGTCTTTTTGTATGAAACCGCTTCTTACTTTTCTCGTGGTATTGAGAATGCTCCAAACGACCCTACCTGATGCTAATAAATGGAAATCATTTGGTGCTCAACTGCATATATTTAAAGGAATTCTTTATAGTCAACACGCTTTGACACTTGATGGTGCCTACAATTTGTTACTGCCAATGGGCCTTTCGTAATAAATTGTTTGTTTCTCAGGCAAGTGTCAATAGAGGAAGCAGAAGCTAAGGCTCGTGAACTTAATGTAATGTTCATCGAAACCAGTGCCAAAGCAGGCTTCAACATTAAGGTAACAAAAATTTTCGCTTCACCTATTCGTAAAGGCTTCTTGGACAATAAAAGATTGTTACTAAGTTCACCTAATCCCTAACGTTATCTAGTCCCATTGTTTAACCTCGAATTTTATACCAACCTACTGATTGTTTACGTCCTTCTTATTCGTATGGATCTCTTGCTAATAGTCGTTAAACAGTTACTTCAAATCCAGAAAGCTATCAGTCCTCGGAAATCCTGTTTTTTAATGTGTTCAGCCCTTTTTGCATTGATAGGCTCTCTTCCGCAAGATAGCAGCAGCTTTGCCCGGAATGGAAACATTGTCTTCGACAAAGCAAGAGGATATGGTTGATGTCAATCTCAAGTCATCCAATGCAAATGCATCTCTGGCTCAGCAGCAATCAGGAGGATGCTCTTGTTAAGATTGGCAACAGCAACAACAACAACAAATCGATAGAGAACTAAAAAAACAAACATATAAAAAAGTCCCCCAGCCTTTGCATTATCCAATCCGCTATTGTAAAATTTTTGCCTGCTTATTCGACTTTTTTTAATTTTTCTTTCATCAGATTGTTTTAAGAAAGACTTGGTTTTAGCTTGTGGTTTTGTTCCTAACTCTGATCATTTGTGGTCTTTTGAAGTTTAAATGCTTTCCCTGCTTCAGTACTTTTGTTGACTTTTTCTCAGAAGAACTATGATTTGCCAGTCTATGAAGTTTAACTTACATAAACTAAATGGGATGGGAGCTTACGTAATAAACACTAGCCCTGGGCAAAATATTCGTTAGATTCGATTCGATTCGATATTCGTTTCGATTCGATTCGAAAAATTCAAATATCTATAAGATATTGAATCGAAGCAAATATGAAAATGTAGTATTCGTAAAAACCGAAGCAAATAACAAATATTGATTTTCTTATTTCCGAATATCCGCTTCGCTTCGTATATTTATATATATGTATTAATATAAATCATTTTATAATATATATATAATATGTGTATTTATAGATTTGGGTATATATCTTATAGGCTTATTATTCAAATTATTATATTTTGGTCCGTTGGTTTTTTTTGCTAAATGTTGTTCTTAAGCAAATAAAACTTTATTAGAAAAATCAATATTAAAAATAAAATGTGAGAATTCTATGGACGGTGGTTACATTTTCTTCTTATTTTAAAAACATGTCAAACAAGAATCTCTAATATCTCATATTTTGCACTTTATATTTGTGTACTATATGTTTTTAGTTTAAAAAAAAAAAATGGGTCGAAGCGAAACGAAGCAAGTAATTCGCAAATATTACGAAAAATATTCGAATATTCGAAGTTCCGAATACTCGAAAATTTACGAAGCGAAGCAAATAGCAAAATCAACTATTCGGTCGAAGCAAAGCAAATCACAAATATCACAAATTTTCCGAATATTCGCTTCGTGCCCAGGGCTAATAAACACACTCTTCTCGTTTCTTACATTCCATGTGAAGACAGTTGAACAGAGAGAGAAGGATGCATAGAATTGTTTTTATCTTTGACCCCATAAAGAAACACATAATTAATTTCGTACACATGTCGTTAGGTCAGATCACTTAAATGAGCTAATTAAATTCAAAGTCTCACTGTTCCCAGGTATTTTTCTCCAGTTCCACCCTACATACATATAACCTTGCTAAGCTATGAGCTATGATGGATTAATGCAGTTGAAAAAAATAATGTGGTATAGTCAGCAATTATCATTCTTAGGGTGGAATAGTGCTGCTTTAAGATTTAAACAAAAAGTAGATAGAATAGATTATAGAGTAGATATTAGTGTTAAATAACTTTAAATTCAAATAGTTACTGCAAAAACAACAACTAACATCCACAAGTTTATAAAAAAACAATTACTTCTAACGATTAGCAAAAACTTGTTATCTTTATATATAAACATTTCATTGATATAAAACACATAGATGTCAATGACATTTATAAAAATATCGAAAGAAAAGAAAGAAACTTGTAGGGAGGTGGCTTTTCTTTTCAACGCACCTGAAAAGTATTTTCATATGTTTGGACCTTTTCCAACTAAAGAAGCTATTCGAAAATTTTGGTTAGAGATGTTTCTTTAATGACATTTCATAATCAAGTGATCATCATCCATCAGATTTCATCATACAAAGTACCAACTAATACCTAAAAAAATTAACATTTTGCACCAACTAATAGCTATGTAAAATGAAATTTAATTAAAAAGGGGGGTACGTACTAGTGTGTGCTTTATTTGAAATTTCGCACTCTCAGCAAACACATATAATTCGCAATAATGACATTGCATATAATTAAAGAAGAGAGAGACCACACCCCCTTACACAAAAGAGAAAGAAAGAAAGAAAGAAGAGAACAGAATGAGTAAGTTGAAATGAATGAAGATGTGTATGAATGTAGGTGAGAGGCGATGGTAGAGCCACGAAAGAGAGAACACTAACTAGTAAGTAACTAGTACTACTATTCCTCCTTCATTAATTGCCAACTTCCCTTTTATGACCGTTAATGCCCTCTTTCTCTCTCTCTCTCTATCTCTCTGTCTAAGATTAGACGAAATATCAAATTACTATTCAGCCCCATAAGATTTTTGATGTATCGTGTTCACGGCTAAGGACCCATGGAATTTAAAACTCTCTCTTTTTAGTCTTTACTCTTTTTAAAACCCTTTGAATGAAGAGAGAAACTCTCTTTTACTTACGACGGTACTTGGATCTTACAACTAAAGTCGTCGTCGAACACTGAGACCTATGTTATTTGGACCTATATTGCCCGTTTTTTTCCTAGCCTTTCTTTATTAGGCTTTTCATGTGTCTTGTTAGTAAGTGAGACTTGTAATTTGGATTTTTTTTTGGTTTAATTTTGACTTTTGTAATGTCTCTCAACGTTGAGAAGTGTTGTCAGATTTTTGTTTTTCTAGATTAAGAGAAACACAATGGTATGTCATGTGTCACATTTATTATAAACCCACAACAAAGCATTGATTTTTTGTTTTTTTGTTTTTTTTTTTAGATTTGAAAATTTCAAAACAATTGCAATATTTTCCTTTTTACAATTTCTGACATGAACTAGTCATAGGTTTCTTCTTCTTTTATTATCAGTCATTTTGATGTCTACACCCCCAAAACAACATGATATTGAAAAAACAAAGAGGCACATTTAGAGAGACTAATCCGAAGAAGAAAAGAAGAAAAAAAACACGACATTGTTCTTCTAAATCTCTCCTAATTAAAAAGAAAAACGAAATTTTCTTCCTTTAATATACACACACAATCAGAAGGAAAAAAAGAACATTATAGTATATATAATATATACCCCAAAAAGGGTAAATTCACTCTTTATCTGTTGGTATAGTAAAGCCACCAAATATATATATATATATATATATGTAACTGGGATTCATATGAATCTTGTGAAGGGTATTTAAGGTATTTTCACAAAGAACGGTCAGATTTTGACCTCAAACAAAAAATCAACGGCGGTGATCAACTCTTCCTAAATCAACAAGCTTCTTAGACCGGTTACCGCAAAAAGACGCCGCCGTCGATAGGTGAGGCTTCGCCGGGGAATTCAACTCACCGGAGTATCCAAAATCCGGCTGAAATTTCCCTCTCCACTTAGAAGAACAGTTGGGTTTAGCTCTCACTAACGGACTCAAACAAAAGGCCATCCCCGACACGCTTTTCCCAATCCCAATCTTTCTCCTCCCCGGAGTTCCCATCGCCGGCGTTCTTCTTAACCTCCCAGGAGATCCCTCGACTGACTCATCGTTCGTCGTTGATTCTCCCGCCGGCGACATTCCTCGGCAATATCTCTGCCTAGGTCGATTTTGTTGGTGGTGATCGGATTCTGAAGCGATCAAATCCTCGATGTAGCAAGTGGTAGTGTTTGATGATTGCTTCTTCGATCGAACTGAGAGAACCTTAGAGAGCCATGACCGTGACGTGGTCGTCGTCGTCGAAGAAGAGGACTGAGAAAAAATGGTGGACACGTCGCAAGAATCGCGGCGACGGGAATCGTAATCATCAGATCTCGTTCTGAAGAAGCTAGAGAAGCGAGATAAGCCGCTTTTTTTCTTCTTGAACGATTCGAAGACTTTTTCCGATGAGGTTGAACCTCTTCCCACGCTGTAAGATTGATGATCCTTCACTTGAGGCGTTGAGAAGAATCGGGTTTTAGAAGAAGATACAGAGTCTCCTCCTCCGGCTCCGGCGTCGGATTTTCTCGGGGCGACGTAAGGAGAAACAGAGCGAGGAAAAAGCAGAGGAGGGGGAGAAACACGAGAATGACGATGATCGTCGCTTTGAGACGCGGCGGTTGAAACGGCCAGAGAAAAGAGACGTTCTCGGAGACAAGAAGCACAGACGCCGATACTGCTACTGAAATCTACTGTATGTCTCTTACACCTCATCGGAGACAAAACAAAACAAACAAACTCTGCAAAAAAAGATAAAGCTTCGGTTTTTATGAGAATTAGAAGAAGAAGAAGATCTGGTGAATAAAAAAGATTAATTTGTCTTCTTCTGAGAGAGTCTCTGAGAATTTTCTCCTTTTCTGATAGAGGAAGAGAGAGAGGATCTAAAACATGAGAGAAGAGAATCGCCGGAGTAAATGGAAATTTTCTGATTTGTTTTTTTTTTCCTTTCTTTCTTCTTTAAAAATATAATATTTTCAGGTAATAAAGACTTGACACGTTAGCCTTTGTTTGGTTTATAAAACCATTTTTGTGTTTTGCAAAGAAGATGATGATTAATACTTACTTATGGTTAAAGTTAAATTAACCTCTCTTATCTTATTTGTTTTTGTATCTAACGGAACGTCACTACTCACTATATATATAGTCTATAGTTAAAATACTAATATTCTTTTTGGGTGTGCTTGTAGTGGGAGGATGAACAATTCAATTGTTTTCATCATAATTCATATTGTCGTTGACATTGCTTTTTTGATCATTGTCAAAATAAACATCACTCCATCACACAATGGGTTTATGTAATCATTAGTTATTACTTCACTCTCTCACAATTGGGTTGTGTAATCTACTTTAAAACACTTAAAACTACTTTGTTGTTAAAAACTAAACGTCCTCTTAATTTGACTCACTGAAACCATATTTAGAAACTTGTTTGCTTTAGAAGACAAACCGTACTTTTATATATAGAAGCTTAGGACATTCGTACCGTATAATGTCAACGTTATATGTTTCATGGAAATTCCATGGAAAACTACCAAATTAAAGGTCTTTGTTGTATCCTTTTGTATAAAAAACAACAACACGTTTAAAATTTGGACATATATGCTTATTATTAACTGTTATGTTTAATTTGGTTTAAGTCTATAATACAGTAGATATGTGCGTTTAGATATCCTGAAATATGAATACGATCGAGAGAATTCAAAGATATGGTCTGAATCCAATTCAAATATATATGGAAAGTAATCCACTTACTCTGATTAATCATTTAAAATGGCAATCATGAAATAATTCGTAGTGGGAGATATTGGGAGGACGAACAAGAAAAACAAATATATCAATTTCATATCAAATGTGTATATATATATTTTTTTCTTTGGTTTTAAAAGGGAAAACGAAGCATGTGACGGCATGAAAAAGATGGGAGCTCGTGGATGGTGGAAGCCGACAAGTGTTAGGTGATATGAAACGTCGTCGTTTTCTCTCTATCCCACACGCTTGTTCGTCCGTTTCTTCTTGGGTTAGCCACGTGGCCTCCTCCCCTTACCCTTTCTCAACTTAGCGGGCCTATACTCTCGATTTTAAAGCCTTTTTACCTTTTCTATTATTGGGCTTCCATTTTAACTTCTAACTCTTTCTTTTTCCCTTTTTAAACATCAAAAATCTTTGTTTGTTGTTGCAAAGAGATATTGAATCCTAGGAAGGATATCATAATACATACTTAATATAATATGAAAAGATTTAATATTTCTTCAAGATATAAAATAATGAGCCATTAAGGTAATTAGTACTTTGAATCTCAGAAAAAAAAAACTATAACTCTACTGAAATGTTGAGATCTGAATTATAACAAAAAGTAGAATTACCGACCAAAAAAACAAAAAGTAGGGTTTATGGCGTAAATGGTAAAAAATCTATATATAATTATATCAAATGATTTTCAGTCTTTGATCAAAAAAAAAAATTGATTTTCCAGTTAATTGTCAATGTTTATTTATGATAATTAATGGATAATAATAATTAATTGGACTGGATTTGGTTTATCATATTGGAAACGCCCGCTCTCTGTTTTCTCGTGTCCTGTCTCTCTCCTTGCTTCTCTCCGGTCCATCTGCGTTCATCTCAAAGTCCTTGCGCACTCTTCATCATCGTCTCTGGATTATTTGTTAATATCTCTAACGAAGCACGGCGACCAATGGAGAGTTTGATCGTGTTGGTTAATGAGATACAGAGAGCATGCACTGCACTCGGCGATCATGACGGCGGTAACAACGCTCTCTCTTCTCTCTGGGCAGCTCTTCCTTCCGTCGCCGTCGTTGGTGGTCAGGTTTCGTCTCGATCAGATCACTCTTGCCTATAAGTTCTTTCTCTTACGCTTGCTTTCAAGGTTTTTCTTCTTCATGCGTGCAGAGTTCTGGCAAATCTTCGGTTCTAGAGAGCATCGTCGGGAGAGATTTTCTTCCCAGAGGATCCGGTTCGTGATCAAAAACCAAAACTTTCGAATTTTTATTTATCATCTGTAACTGATTTGGATTGGTGTAGGTATTGTCACGAGACGGCCTTTGGTATTACAACTTCGTAAGACTGGTAACGGAACAGAGGAATATGCAGAGTTTCTCCACCTTCCCAATAAGAAATTCACGAATTTTGGTATGTACTTATTGTATAACATGAATGTGTCTTCTTTCTCTTGTGGCTTATAATAGTGAATCCTATTATATTCATGTTATTGAAAATGTATTTCGTGTCACAGCTTTGGTTAGAAAGGAGATTGAGGATGAGACTGATAGAATCACTGGGAATGGGAAGAACAAACAGATTTCTCCAGTTCCTATTCACCTTAGTATCTTCTCTCCCAATGGTCAGTTTCTTTATCGTTTCTGTGTGCTTTTTGTTTACCCAACTAACATTAGGTTTTTGTTTCTTTAACCAGTTGTGAATCTTACTCTCATTGATCTACCTGGTTTGACTAAAGTTGCTGTTGGTATGTGTTGCTTGGCTCTACTTCCTTTGTATCTCTTCTTTTGTGTAATACTTGTTACATATATTGTCAGTTTGTTTTCAGAAGGACAGCCAGAAACTATTGTTCAGGATATTGAACCAATGGTTCGCTCATACGTCACAAAGGTGAGTAGTTGCTTTCTTGGCTTGGTGATGCTGTGATATTAACATGTTCTACTCAGTTTTGTAGTTTGATCGTATATTAATGTTTTTTTCACAGCCCAACTGTCTTATACTAGCGATATCTCCTGCCAATCAAGACATAGCTACGTCTGATGCCATCAAGCTCGCGAAAGAAGTGGATCCAACAGGTTTATCTTTTGTTCTGTTTCAGCAAATGAACTGTGAATTGGGGAAAAGAATCATTCTCTCCCTTTCTCTCTTGGAATGATGTTTCTGTTTTCTGACTTTTGCACTCTCTTAGGTGATAGAACGTTTGGAGTTCTGACAAAGTTAGACTTAATGGACAAGGGAACTAATGCATTAGCTGTAAGTGTCTCCCAAGTCTTGGTCTTTCTTATTTCCTTGTTTCTGTTGTTCGGAATTAGTAAGTTAAGAAGCTATGATGGCAATCTTGAGTGCTACATGTATAGTTACTAGTACTGAATCTTTGTCTCAATAAGGTTATCGAAGGAAGATCATACAGGCTGCAATATCCTTGGGTTGGGATAGTGAACCGTTCACAAGCAGATATTAATAAGAATGTTGATATGATGGTTGCAAGAAAGAAAGAGCGAGAATACTTCGAAACCAGCCCTGACTATGGTCACTTAGCCAACAAAATGGGTTCAGAATTTCTTGCAAAGCTCCTCTCTAAGGTTTTACTGAATCTTTGTCTCAATGAGTTTCTTTTCTCTTTTGTCCTTCTGTTTAGTTATGTGGTGTATTTCATTTTCCAGCTCTTAGAATCTATTATAAGGTCCCGTATTCCGAGTATCGTATCCTTAATAAACAAAAACATCGAGGAACTCGAAAGAGAGTTAGACCAATTGGGCAGGCCTGTCGCAATTGATACTGGAGTGAGTACATATACAATTTCATTTAACTATATGTATTGTATATTTTTCTGTGGTAGGCTAAAATTTGTTGGTCTCAGGCTCAACTATACACTATCTTGGGAATGTGTAGAGCATTCGAAAAGATATTCAAAGAGCATTTGGATGGCGGGTAATAAAAACAAGTATTGTTGAACCAAAGTTTTCTTGTAATGGTGGATAAACTCTTGCTAAACCTTGATTGATGACAAATCTTAGGCGCCCTGGAGGTGCAAGGATCTATGGAATCTTTAACTACAACCTTCCAGGAGCCATTAAACAACTTCCGATTGATCATCATCTTTCATTGCCAAGTGTTCAGAGAATAGTTTCAGAATCTGATGGCTACCAACCTCACTTGATTGCACCAGAATTGGGTTATCGTCGTCTCATTGAAGGATCCCTAAATTATTTTAGAGGTCCAGCTGAATCTTCTGTGAATGCCGTAGGTTCTTTTTCCACTTCATTTTTTTTTTGTATATATATAAGAAGACCGTAACGAATTGTGATTGTACAACAGGTTCACCTTACATTAAAAGAGCTTGTAAGGAAAGCAATCGCAGAAACTGAGGTGAGAAATTGATTGTTTTTCAAGATAGTAAAAGGAGAAATGGTTATTGATTCTTGTTGTGCAAGTAAGTGCAGGAGCTAAAAAGGTTCCCCTCACTACAAATTGAGCTAGTGGCTGCAGCAAACTCATCTTTAGACAAGTTTCGTGAAGAAAGCATGGAGTCAGTTCTTAGATTAGTCGACATGGAGTCTTCATATCTAACTGTGGAGTTCTTTCGTAAGCTTCATGTAGAAAGCCAAACCGAGACTATTTCTTCACCGACCACAAGAGCAGTAGACCAATACGGTGAAGGACATTTCAGAAAGATAGCTTCAAATGTAGCTGCGTACATCAAGATGGTTGCAGAGACTCTTGTAAAAACCATTCCCAAGGCTGTTGTTCATTGCCAAGTCAGAGAGGCGAAACTCTCTTTGCTTAATCACTTCTACGCACAGATCAGTCAGAATCAGGTTTGTCTCTTAATTACGTCAGTTAAATTGCAAAGTTTGGTTTGGTTTGGTTTATATGGATTTGGACATGGTTCATTTTAAGCAGGGGAAACGGTTGGGACAATTGCTAGACGAGAACCCGGCATTGATGGAAAGGAGAGTGCAGCGTGCAAAGACGCTCGAGCTATACAAGAAGGCTAGAGATGAGATTGATGCATCGGTTTGGGTTCGATGACGAAGATATATATATATATATATATAATCTATAAACCAAGTCTCTGCCCTGTGACAGTTTCGTGTGATTAATGGTCTTATTGGTTTAGATAATCTATATAAACAGACAATAAATTATTTAGTATATACTTGTGGTTGGTTTAATAAGTTATAATCCTTCCACCAAAAATAAAATAAAAGTTACAATCCTTGTTTCATATTTCCGGCTATTTTTAAATTCGGATTGTTTATAATTATGTTTTTGTTTCAATATAAGTATATAACTAATCTCTCACTCTGTCAGTAAATATTTGACAGTCGAACGTTGGATGCCGAAAGTAAAAATATGAACGTTTAGAAACAATCTACAGTAGTGTTTATTACCGTTATGAATATGATTTTTTTTTTTTAAGTTAAAAAAATGTGGATAAATTACCTCTATAAATATACTTAACCTTCTTCTTTCTCATCTTCGTTCAAAGTTCAAATGTTCTTTTCATTTCTGTTGTCCTTTTTTTTTTACAAATGTCTAAAATTTGTTTTTTTTTTTGTATATAAGTTTCATAATCTGGTTCACCACGTCCATTTGAAGCTCATCTCATAACTTCTTAAGAGTTTTCTCACTTGCTCAGAAAGAAACAAGCAGAGAAGCATCATCATCGTCAAAGGTAAGATTCTGCGTCCGATCATTTTATTTTCTCTCTTAAGAGTATAGATTATTAGCTGACTTATTTCAATTAGTATGGAAACATATATATATACTAGGTTCGGACCCGCGCTACATCGCAGGGGAAATAAATACATATATATAACTTTTAACGGATTAGAATATGTTACATTTTAATGTTGTTAGAGTACAGTCGATTATAGTAAATCAGATATTTGTATGATGAGTTTAAATAAAATAATAAAGGAAAAAGCGAGTAAATAATCATATACTGAGTTTTGATACAATTAAAAAAACAGTGAAAATTTAACAGCACGAAATAATATTTATCGATAAATTATTTATTTTGACCATTTTTATAGTAAAAGTAGGAATATACGTAAAAATTACATATTTACAATATATTTTTTGAAAGTCCAACCCGTTACAGAATTCATTTCGTAAAAAACATTATTCGTAACTTTTTTTATCATTATTATTGTGATTTTAGCAAACTACCCGTGAATTATCTAAAATTTACATAGTTTGATATATAATATATTTTATCAATAAAATTATGTCTCCAAAATTACATTTATGTCTTCAAAAAAATATTTCAATATTTTAAATTCTAAAAGTTTTATATATTTGAACCTTTTATTTATAATATTTTGAAACTATTTGAAATTTTAAATATGCTCATGTAACAATGATTTTTAATATTGGTCATACTTATATTGATTTTAAACCATTGTCCAAAATATTTAACCGAGTGTAGTTAAGTATTATATGTCCGTTTTGAAAAATTCAAATTGCAACATATGCAAAAAAAGTTAAATTTTTATTAAATATTTATATTATATAGTATAATATCATAAATTAAAAATAATATCAAATAAAAGTGAAAGAAGAATAATATTTTTTAAATAGATTGTATTAAATTAGTTAGAGAAATATTAGTAAATCATATAATTAGTTATGGAAATAATACAATCCTAAAATTAGATTTGGAAAGTATCCGGTGTATGTATCCAAACCCATTAATCTATCCAACTTTAAAAGATCCAATTACAAATTTCGGGTAATTTTTTGAAATTGACCCGACCCGGAATTACTTTTTGTACTTCTCTATTACTAATATAGGGATGGATCGTATGAGGTCTTGAAAAATGTTGTTGTTTACAGTCTTCACAAATGTATTCTTCTATGCATGTGTTTGGGAAATAGTATTTTTTTTGATAAAGATATATAATATTTTATGTCCTCTGTTTCTTCTCTACTCAAAACAAAGATGCTATGATAGTAGAACGACTGTGTTGGTTTTTATTGTTGAAAAAGAATAACCCATTTAGATACTCTGTGTTGATTAAAATATAACATAGATCCTCTGTTTCTTCTGCCTGAAATATATATTGTTACTTTGTCAGTTTGATTGATGATGATGATGTATATATGATGATGTACTATGTTGTTACTTTGTTAGTTTTGATTGAAAAAGAATAACCAGTTAAGTTTGTTTTTGGGTTATTTGTCTCAGATTGGAAGAAAAAGAAGAGAATGGATTATATATATAGTGGATCTGATCCGAGGGCCTTGAAAGGAAAAAAGCTTGGTGCCATAGATAAAAATCTATGAATGATAGACGTGCATGTATGGATCATAATTAATTATGTATAGGGTTTTGGTGTGTATACTGTATGTGTTAATTGTATGTTTGGGGTTGTATGTTAGATGTATGTTTAGGGAAGTGTGTGTGTAGTCTAAATGTTAGATATTATAGGGTTGTGTGTTAGATGTATGTTTAGGCCTTTAGGGAAGTGTGTGTGTAGTCTAAATGTTAGATATTATATAGGTTGTGTGTTAGATTTATTTATAGGATTGTTGTGTTCGATACTTAGATAGTGCTATGGTGTTAGATGTATGCATAGGGTTGTGCTAGATGAATCTATAGGGGTGAGAGGGCAAATGCAAACGCAACACGCAACGCAAACACAAAACATAACAAAAGCAATCACATATTATTAGCCCAGACTCTAATTTAACCCTAATCCAAATTTAACCATAAGCTCTAAACGCCCAAAATAATCCTAACAATAGGTATGACCAAAAGCTAACATTAACCATATTTCTATCCGTAGCCGGACCGTTTATCAACCAGTATATAAAACGATTATGTAACCGTACAAATAAATTTTTTAATTTAAATATTAAATATTAAAAAATTTTAACTGTTAATAAACTGTATCATTTTAGAGAACCCTAAATGAACCCCTAAACTTTGAAAACCATAATATTCAAATAAACCCAAAACGATAAACCTAAAATCTAATTAATAAACCTTATCCTTAATAGATTTTTAAACTCTAAACCCTAAATTTAGACAAGAGTAGTCATTATAGAAAGAGTTTAGAAAGAGATATCTGAGATCCACTCTTTCATAGACTACCGGAACCATAAATAAACCCTGACCCTAAACGATAAACAAATAATATTCTAAACGATATGCAACCATAAAGGATTAAACCTAACTTGAACGATAAACCCTTAAATCTTAAGTGCATAGTTAACAAAACATTGACTTGACCCGAAACGAAACCATAAAAAAAAACTTAAGCTATAGTGCAGAAAAACGTTAATTACAAAAGTCGCATGTGCCTTCGCAACGAAAAAAAGAAAAATTAACATTCTTATTAACATTTATTATTAAAATCAACAAAAGTCGCATTATTATTAACATTCTTAGCAACAAAAAAAGAAAAGAAAAATTTACACCATACGCCCAACCAATAAATAAATGCAAACGAAAGAATTATTGATGGGCTTTATTTTTTTATCCATTGCCTTATGTTTGGGCCTGGAGCCCTGAGAAGCGGACGATAATCACAAAACCTACGCGCCTAAAATGGCTGAAACAAGGCGCGAAACTCTAGATCCCCTTGCGAAATAGAAAAAGCTCCAAAAATCTGGGCATCCCCTACATCTTTTTGATTGATTTGATATTTGTGATTACTACTCTGCTTCATCGTCGCTTACTCTACAGACATTTGATATCTGTAAATTTAACTAGTAATGGAAGAAAGTGGTATAGTTGGAGGAGCCGAGGCAGTGATAAACCTCAAAGCTGGATCTTCGCTTCCTATTTCGTACCACCCTTCTTTTGGGCCTCACGATGATCTACTCCTTCTTGAAGCCGATGACAAACTCGTCCAAGATATCTTCCATCAAAGGTACGATTTTTATATTTGATTGAAGCTTTCTTCGTTTTGTTATGATTCTTCGTGTTTATGTTATTTCTCGATTTGGTTTTATCTTTGAAGGGTCACACTGAGAGGGCTTCCTGATGAAGATGCTGTTCTTTGCACCAAATCTAAGACTTTTGCTATCAAATTTGTTGGTAATTCTAATTCAATGTTCCTGATTCCTCCATCGTCTAATAACCATCAGCTTGTTTCGGTTCTCAAAATTGCTGCTGGTAATATGGAACTTGTTGAGGTATCTCCTAGGCTTGACAAACTCAAGCAACTTTTATTGGCTAATCCTTTTGGTGCTGCTGAAGTAGACGCCATGATGGATGTTGATGATGATGGCTTAGACCATAATAATGGGAACAGGGGTTCAGAGTTGTATTCCTGGAGCGATTTGGTTAACACGGTTCAAGCCAGTGATGAGGAGTTGAGTATTGGTTTGCAGAGTCTCTCTGCTGTTGAGATTGATGGTTACTGGAGGGTTATAGATGAGAATTACCTAGACATGATTTTGAGAATGTTGCTTCATAACTGTGTATTGAAAGATTGGTCCTTTGATGATCTCGATGAAGATGAAGTTGTGAATTCGCTAGTGGCTGATGAGTTTCCTAGCAAGCTAGCGAGTCACTGCTTGCGCGTGTTTGGCTCTAGAGTTAATGGAACTGAGAGGTGGAAGTTGGAACCGAGGCTTGTGTGTTTGCATTTTGCTAGACAGATTCTGAGGGAAGAAAAGATGAAGTTGGAGAGTTTCATGGAAGAGTGGAAGAAGAAGATTCCAGATGGGATGGAAGGAAGATTTGAGATGCTTGAAGGAGAGGTTTTAACAGAGACAATTGGGATCGAGACACGGGTTTATACATTCAGCGTACGCTCTCTCCCGTCAACTCCAGAAGAACGGTTTGCGATACTCTTTAAACATAGATCAAAATGGGAATGGAAAGACTTAGAGCCTTACTTAAGGTAACTGAACAATTTTACTGATATAAAAGATTTCACTAGAAGGTGAGTTTCAGTTTATTATTTTACAAACTGACTTGTGTTGTTTATGTGATTTGCAGGGATCTTCATGTTCCTAGACTTTCTATGGAAAGTTTGCTTCTGAAATACACACGCAGAGCTCAGCCTAAAGCTGATGCACCACCTGTCTTTAGTGCAAGATAAGAAGATTGTTTCTCTATTTCTAAAACCTTTGGCTTCTTTGTTATAATCTGTGTTAGTTGATGTTATAGTTTTGTGAAATTACAGGTTACAGATCATCCAATATTCTTATCTACTTGTGTTTGTTATCACCACTTACTTATTCTGCATAAAGGTTTGAAACTATAGTTATTGGCTGGACCCAGAAATTGAAGAGACTTGGGGCCGGGGGCCGTTACTGGTTTATATCTTCATTAGGCTCTGCTAGTGCTGCTAGTCTTTGTCCTATACTCATAAATATACAACTCAACGTCAAGTAAATGGAAAACATGTTATTTGTTTTGTATAGACTGTGGTTGTGTTTACTTTGTCTGAATGTAGAAGCAGAAAAATTGAATACGTTTGTAATTAGAATATTAGATGTTTTCGTTCTTAGGGGAGGGATGGTTACACCAACTCTCTTAATTGTAATTTATAAAACAAACGAGCTTCACAAAGTAATACATAACTAATGTAAATTTGACTAACCCCAAGCTTTCAAACATTAACTCTATATATTAGCATTGTTTAATAAGTCCACTAAGTATCATATTAGCCATTTAGCCTCCAGAATTCGAATGACTGACCAATACTTGACTTTGTGGCGAAGTCAAATTCAATATTAGATCAAAAGTGAGGTGCTTCGAAGCTACAAAGTACTATATAATACCAATATAAAATCATCACCGTTCTTTACTTCTTTTATTTAACTAATACTCCACGAGATTAAAAACAGACCGTTGATCTCATCAAGATAAATCCTTATATAAGAGAGAGCTTCGTTATTTGTGCCATATTATCTCCAAACACTTCTTCTTTTTCTCGAGAAAACTTTTAAATTTTTCTCGAGAATATGTTTACTGAAGCTCTAATAAGATTCTCAGAGTTCATAGCCGAATCCGTCATTATCGCCTCCGTCGTCGTCTTCTCTATCCGTCTCTTCTTTAGACTCGCTTGCTTCCTTGCGAGCCGTTCTTGGCGTCGTTACCGTACGTTCACGGTCCATCGCCGGAGATGGAGAAGAAGAACCACGACGGAGGAGGAAAGAGACTCGTCGCGTTACTGTACGATTTGTCTCGAAGACGCGGCGGAGGGAGAGAAGATGAGGAGGATAACGGCGTGCAACCATTGTTTCCACGCTGATTGTATCGATCCGTGGCTGGAGAAGAAGTCCACGTGTCCTCTGTGCAGAGCTCAGATTCCTCCGGCGCCGCCGGGAAACCCTCTCCTCGCGCTTATTGTTCCTCCCGGCGTAATCGACATGTTTACGAAAGGAACCTTCCCTGACGCGTCATCAACAATATTTGATTAATTAAATTTAAGACTTTTAACACGAGTTTATTATCAATGTTTTAGAAATTAATTAAAAAAAATTCATTCATTTCATTGCACTTGTATTATTTTTTTACTCTGTAGTTTCTCACCAAAATGACAAAAGAAACTCTGTGAACACGAAAAGTTATGTTGTGGAGTTAGAATACCTCATGACGAAGACAGAAAAAAAAAAAAAAAAGAATACCTCATGATCACCGAATGGGACAGTTTTAAGTATTAGTAAAGTGTTTTACAAATATTTTGTAATCTAATTAATGTACACTTATAAGATGTGTTTTTTTTCTTCACCACTTTACGGAATTTTCCATACCCACTATATCTAACCCACCACACCACCCAATAAAGTTGCTATTTGCTTCCAAGAAGTGGTCCAACAGGTGCTTCTTCTAAGTCTATAAAATAGTGGGTTTAGTCTGTCTATCAGATAATGATGGATTTTATAGCAAATTAACAAATAAAACAAAACAAAGAAGTAGATTTTGTTTTCTTGGCCAACTACTAAAACTTCATTACAAAACCTCCTTAAGAAGCAATCATTGACAGAAGAATTTAGGACTACAGTTAACTGCCAAGGAATCCGGCACAACTTGTGGTGGAAGAAAACTAGAAAAGAAATGTTCTATCATATAAACATCATTGGTTTGAGGTCTCAATTTTATGAAATGAAAACTCCAAAATTGTCTCATCAAACTACGTTCACTATGCAATGTGTGTAACTTTCTTATTGATTCTGATAATGAAATGTAACTGTCACAGTCCCAACATTTTTCATCCGAACTATGTGCATATATTCTCATTAATCAGTTTATTTGCCATAAAACAAAGAATCAAAAATCAGAGAATTAAAAAACTCATTGATATTGTCAAATATATTTCCTAGTTCATGGAGATTGAGTGATCGTCAAGAGTAAATCCAATTAAATATTTAGGATCACAAAAGAAAAGAAAAAGAATGATTTCCGTTCACGGATTCACAGTATTTTCTGGTACTGTCATTGATTATAAGATAGATACATGCATCCTCTATATATGTTAGTTGCAAAAAAGAGGATCACGATTTTTTCTGATACCGCTCATTAATTATATACATGAATACATCCCCTTATATAGTTAAAAATGGATCACGTATCAATTATGTATATGGATATGTAGATACGAATATATAGTTAGTATATAACACATACACTGTACGTTCAATCTTTTGTTAGCCGAAAAAAAAAAAAACAATTACAACCATGTTTTGTGTATCATCACAACGCTTCGTCACAATCGAAGGCATTTGCGTTGTGTTGTCGTTATTATTATCGATTTCTCTTGGAGCAGTTTCTGCTAATTCAAATTATGGGGAAGCACTCACAAAGAGTCTTTTGTATTTCGAAGCTCAACGCTCTGGGAAATTACCATCGAACCAAAGAGTTACTTGGAGAGGGGATTCTGCACTTAGAGACGGTTTTGATGCTCATGTAATTTAAATTCCAATCCTATTTACTCCTTTTTATTTATTTTGTAATGTGTATTTTATTACTTGAAGTTTATAAACACAGATTGATCTCAGCGGAGGGTATTACGATGCGGGAGATAATGTGAAGTTTGGATTTCCTTTGGCGTTCACGACGACCATGCTAGCTTGGAGCTGTGTAGAGATGGAATCGCAGCTTAAGGCCCATGAGGAGCACGAAAACGCCCTCGCGGCTCTCAAGTGGGCTACCGACTATCTCATTAAAGCCCATCCTGAGCCTAATGTCCTGTACGGGCAAGTGGGCGATGCTAACTTGGACCACGCGTGTTGGATGAGACCCGAAGATATGACCACTCCACGTCCTTCATACCGCATTGATGCTCAGCATCCAGGTTCTGATCTGGCCGGCGAGACAGCAGCAGCGATGGCTGCAGCTTCTTTGGCCTTCGCATCTTCTGATCCAGTCTATGCCAAAACTCTCACTGATCATGCAAAAGATCTGTTTAGATTCGGTAAGGATTACCGTGGGGTCTATCACTCCTCTATTCCTAACGCGGGTGGCTTTTACCCGAGCAGCGGTTATGAAGACGAGTTGTTGTGGGCTGCGGCTTGGCTTCACAGGGCCACTGGAGACCAGGCCTATCTTGATTATTTAACACAAGCTTCTAGTAGCGGAGGTGTGAGTTTCGTTTTTGCGTGGGACAATAAGTTCTTGGGAGCACAAGTCTTGGTAGCCAAGGTAGGTTACGAGAATTTCCTAAAATAGACCATGCCGTTACTTACGCGACACTTCACACAAATTTTTTTTGTTTTGCAAAATGTTAGCTTGTATTTGAAGGGAAAGTGAAGAACGAAGGGAAGATGACTGAGTACAAAAGTATGGCAGAGCAATTTATCTGCAATTGCGCTCAAAAGGGTTCCAACAACGTTAAGAAAACTCCTGGAGGTTTGCTCTGGTTCTTGCCGTGGGATAACCTTCAATACACAGCCACCGCTTCTTTCGTCTTAGTTACCTATGCTAAATACCTTGAGGCTGCACAAACATCGGTCCGATGCCCTGATGGTGGCATCCTTCAAGCTTCTGATCTTCTTAGCCTCGCTCGTGCCCAGGTTAGGCAGGAATTTAATTTTACTTTTTTTTCCGAAAATTACATCAAGATTTTGAGAATTCTCGAGAATTAAATTTTAACAAGATATACAAAAAAAAAACGAGGAGAGACCACCTTGTAGATGTAAGTAATGGCCACAGGCCACAGCCAACTAGAGAGGCAAATATCTTCATAAATATTATGTGATGATTGATACATAAATATTAGAATTTTAAGTGATGATTACATGGTTTATGACTTTAAGCAACTAAAGTTAAATGAATATTTTACATGGTCTATGTAACAGGTTGACTACGTACTTGGGTCAAACCCCAAGAACATGAGCTACATGGTTGGATACGGGACCAATTATCCTAAGAGACCACACCATAGAGGATCCTCTATAGTGTCAATCAAGAATGATCCTAAACCGGTAACATGCAATGGAGGTTATGAAGCTTGGTACAACAATCCTAAACCAAATCCTAATGTTTTAGTTGGAGCAATTGTAGGTGGACCGGACGAGAACGATGCTTATGGAGATGAACGGTCTGATTATCAGCACGATGAGCCTGATACTGTCACGGTTGCTCCTTTGGTTGGTATTTTGGCTGCCATCGCATGACCTTAATTATATATCTCTATTTGTTTCTACTTAACAATGTATTACTGTCTTTGGACTTCATTTCCTAAGACGCTCTACCGACTAACTTTTTAGGTCTAAGGGTAGAAAAAACAAAATTTGATTTGTTATAATAACTTGATGTAGTGACTAGTGAGACGAGACTGAGGTTTTTATTTTGTTTCGAGACTAGTGATTTCGGTTCGGTTGGTTAAGTTTACTTTGGTTTATTGGATGTTATTGAACTCTCTTTAATAATTTGACCTCCATTTCACAAAGATGTCTAACTTTTATGATGATAATTTGTAACTAGATAATTTGTAACTACGGAGATGCTCTGAATATATTAAATATGTTTCAAGATTAATTATTTTTCTAGATTAATTAACGTTTCAAGATTAATTATTACATGATTGGATTCAAAATCATTACAGAAACATGTCTTCCCAAAAAAGTTCGGAAAGCTGGTTCCATTAATCTCTTCTCTACAAAAGTATTCTGTTCTTAACAAACCAAATTAACTCACGTCTAACATTTACAGCACAAAAGAATTTGTACATTATCAGAAAATTCATGCTACCAAGAGTCTATAAGTCGGTTCTTTACCGATGTTGCATCACTCAATCAATCCCCAACGTCGAAAATGGTTCAATGGCTCCCTGTGAAATCCAAAATAAATTAAGTTAGATCCAATCTCTACTCTTAAAACAAAAACTGCTTTTGAAGTATTGAATTTCTATACTCACGGAGCAATCATCATGAACACGCCATATGGTCTCCCCCAAAAGGTTTGCTACTGAGAGTACTGTAAGCTGAGGAAAATAGTTCTGCTCGGACAACGGAATCGTGTTGGTTATGATCACCTCTTGAAACAGTCCGCTAGATAGTCTGCTGATTGCAGGAGGGCTGTTTCCGAATATAGACAACAAATGGATATATAAGATTCTTTCTCTATCTATACTTCCAGCACTTGGACGATATTTCATGACTTACCTAAAAACAGCATGAGTGGTACAAGCATATACTTCCCTTGCTCCTTCTTGGTGTAACAGAGCCGCACCTTTGCTTATGGTTCCTAATATGTTTAACGATAAGTATCTAAGCATAACGGAGAGTGTTTACAGATTTATATACAGAAAATACAGACTTAAAACTCACCTGCCGTGTCAATCATGTCATCCACCATTATAGCTACTTTCCCTTTAACATCCCCAATTAAGTTCATCACCTACATGATTCTTTAGTGTTAAATGTCAAATCCAGTCTTGGTTAAATTGTATTTGCAAGTGGGTTTTTTACCTCTGCAACATTGTGCCCATGACGCCTTTTATCAACTATTGCTAAAGGTGCATCAGATAACTTTTTGGCGAAAGCACGAGCCCTTGCGACGCCACCAACATCAGGTGAAACTACCACCAAATCATCAGAGGATATACCCTTACTTGCTAGGTAATCAAGTATCACAGGCTGTTCATAAATTTTAAATTACAAAAAGAAGCAGACATAAGAAAATCCATTGTCACAAGAAGAACTCAATGCTTTGAGGAACTATTTAAGATAGGAACCTTTACCTGGCCATAAACATGATCGACTGGAATGTCAAAATAGCCCATAGACTGTCCTGAGTGAAGATCACAAGCAAGGACACGGTCTGCACCAGACTGTGTTATCAAATTTGCCACAAGCTTGGCTGCAATAGATTCACGACCTTGAGTCTGCAAAATTTTGTAGAATGAAAGAGTTACGTGAAAAGTTTGTTATCCATAAACGAGAAACTAAATGGAGGCACAAGAATGAGACAATTGACAAACACAAATCAGCTTCATGAAGAGAAACTACCAATTTGATTAATTGCGAAGACTTAATATACCTATAGATCTGACTTAAACTGACAATTGATTACTTCTAGAAACAAAAGGGTATGCGTGTAAACGAAGATGTAACAAAAGAAGATTGATTCCAAGACAGATTCTTTAGATTTTCAAGAAGGACTTGCCTTTCTATCAGCTCGAGCATAACCAAAGTAAGGAATCACAGCCGTGATAGTTTTGGCAGATGCTCTCCGACAAGCATCAATCATAACAAGCAATTCCATAAGGTTTTCATTAGCAGGTGGGCATGTAGGCTGTACAAGGAACACATCGCATCCCCTTACACTTTCTTGCAGCTGAACATAGATTTCACCATCAGCAAAACGTTTAATCTTGATTTTCCCAAGCTCCAGACCCAAATAGCAAGAAATCTCCTGTATCATAGTATAACATCCAATGAACAAACAAAGACAAAATCGAAACCAGTTTCTTCCTAATTGCTTAGGAAGCAATTGAACAAATCTCCAGTCAAAAGCTACTAATTCCCGCACTTAAACAACTATCCCAAGTCAAAATCAGTTCCTTCCTAATCGTTCCAAACTAGTAATTCTTGCATTTAAAATCGGAGCTACAAATTAAGAAAGAACCTGAGCTAAGGCAGGATTAGCAGTGCCCGAAAAGATGCGGAGGCGTGTGGTGTTTTTGTAAATCGAGTCTTCCAAACTTGTCCTCGAGAAACTTGCGGGAACGGTGTCGCCTGTAAGCAGATGAAAACCGGAGGAGTTTCCGCCATCGAACTTGTACGGATCCGCCGCGTTACACTTCTGTTATTCCACAATCAACATTAAACAATCGAGAACACGAAACATCAGATACAAGTAAAGACTGTAAAAAGATACTGATTCCAGATAGAGTCGGAGAGTGAGAGAAATAGAGGAGACTTACGAGAGGAAATCGAACCGAAGAAGAAGGAGGACGAATCAGGGAAGAACGGCGGAGGTGTTGCGCCGGCAAAGTAGGCGATGGTTGAACAAGAGACGACGCCATGTTCGAGAATTGGGATCCGGAGAGAGAGAGAGAGAGAGTTTAGGGTTTTGAGAAAAGGTCGTCGTTGTAACACAGTAAAAGCAGTCTTTTCTTCTTCTACTGCTTACTACTTAGCCCGCGAGATACGAAGTTGACGAATTCACATTTACGAGAAGTTTACTCGAAGCTTTTTAACTAACCGTAACAATTTCTGTTACATAACAAAAATAAAAATAAATAAATAAATAACTAACGGTAACGATATTATTCTGTAACCAAAGCGCTCAGAGTCTTGAAATCTCATTCATTGCTATAACCAGAGGAGAAATTCTTTGAAATATCTTTGGAAAGATGTGAAAATGCGAGAAAAAATCGCCGATGTTACAACGTTCGTCTATAAAGCTCATACGCAAGAGATACATCTGATGAAATTCAGTTTATTTTCAAGAGAGTTTCCAAGGAAAGTCTGAACGCAATCATTTACAGTTTAAAAAGATGGAGCTTCAGAGTTGTTAGTTTTGTTTATGATGTAACTCCAAACGGAAGCAATGCCGCAGCAACGACTCTTCCTTCTTCATTTAGAATATTGTAAGTTGATGCAGCATTTCTCTGGATTAAAGTAATCGATATCAGTGCATAAGAAGCTATGAGCTAAGCTTGGGACTAGAGAAAAAGAAACTTACAGAATCAACTGTTTCTAGCTTCATGCCAATGGACTTCACAAACTGACGGACCTCGGGAGTTACAGGGTGAATGTCTCTTCCACAACCAATAATTAAGAGCTCTAGAAGGTTAACACACAGTCAGAAAACCGTTGATGATTTAGTTTAGACATTGTATTGAGACTGATGCAAATATGCAATAGTTGGTAACTCAATGGCAGAGCGGTTTTTTCATATTCATTAGTCATAGTTAAACAACTAGATTTCGCAAGTAATGAAACAAATTTGTTTTCAAGATAGAGACATGTCGTTGTTAAATCTATTAATACCTGGAATCGGTCGAACTGTCTGGAAGATAGACAAGCTGCATCCATGGAAATAGAAATGCACAAACGTTAAGCCACTCGAACTTCATGGACAACATTTATTCATAAACTTCATAGAAAGAGCACTAGAGTAGTGACAGCAACGAAAGCTAATCGAACATAAACCAAAAGTTCGATCAAGCACATAAAAAACCCATAAAGCTTTGAAAATCCTCTGATGGCAAGGAACATTATAACCTTGAACCAATCTTTTGTTAAAATAACAGAACTTTCACTCCAACACAGTCAAACTAAGTAGGCTATCGATAAGAGGTTGTGACAGAACATTGGTTATAGAATCTAGGATTGAGAAACAATGACTGATGATAACACTCAAGTTAAGTATCTGGCATAGCTCAAGAACATTTACCTAATTAGAGAAGTGGGGAAAGTTACCTATCAGTGGTGATTTCGGAGAATTTACGAGGGCTCCATGACATTAACAAATTCCCAACACAGAGTAAGCTTCCTTCGTATTTGACGCCATTCACCGTGAAGCTCGTTTCATTAAATCTGCAAATTAAGTAAGAGAATCCAATGAACAATCATGACTATTCAATCCAAAACCCAGATATGGTCAGGAAAATCCAAAATCGAGGATGAACAACAAGAGTTGGTTTTAGGAAATGTAATGATTCAATAAACATGCGGATTTGAAATGATTACTCTTGGAAGCGAAGCTGGTCTTCGGGAACATTATCGATGAGATTGATCTGATCGTAGAGAGAGAAAGCTCGTCGTAGAGATGGCAAGACAGGATTGGAATGCTTCGGAACTTCTTTTCTCATACTTTGAATCAGTTTCGGCAAAGTCGCCATTGATTTCAACCTCATCGCCATCTTCGCGGCAGCTCAATGTCCTGAATCCTGATGGCTGATTTTCGCAGCCGTCGAGACCTTTAACCAACCCGGTTTAATACTCGTTAACTCTACCTACCAACATCGGTTGTCTGATAATTGTCAAAACCAAAAGCTAACCAAATTCGTTTAGACTTGTTTATATTAGACCCAAACCCACGCATAAAAGTTTCAAAATCCATCAATTTGATGGCAAGAATCTCGTTGAACCAGTGAAAGTATGTATATCGTTTCGTTTCATAGGAAACATAACTTGAAAAAATTACAATCACGTGGAGCTAAAAGAAACAGAAATTTGTATGCATTCTCCACTTCCTTATTCACTCAAAAAACAAATATCAGAATGTTTTTTCACTTCTGTCCCCAAAAATTCGAGAGCTTGCTCAATGGCTTATTATGGAGAATAGAAGGAAGGAGCCGGGAGGAAAGGAAATGGTGCAGCAGAGGCATACGCCACAGGAGGTTGAGCCACACGTTTCTTTCGCCTAAGAGTTTTTACTTCATTTGATGTGGAATCTGATAAACCGGTTTTTTCTTCGATGAGTTGTTGCTGATTTTCATTAGAGACACGGTGTAGAAGAAGACCAGACATGAAAACAGGGAGGAAGAGAAGACTGGCATGGAACATCTTCCTTGCTTTTTGCATGGTTCTATCCCGGTAGAATGAAAACGCTGTTACAGCAATTGCTAGTGTGAGCAGTGTTGATTCGAGGCAAAACCAACTTGAGGTTAATCCCCCTGTCACAAAAAGTGGAAGGAACAGCAAAAATCAGACACAGCACTGCAGTCCATAAACTACAAAAAGATCAATTCACAAGACTCACAGTCATAGGCGATGAAACCAAGAGGGACCATGTAGAAGCAGTTCCTAAGAGCCACTGCTGCTATTCTCTTCCCTGATGGATCAAAGAGCGACAGCATCTTGTAACTGATAACAAGGTAATAAATTACAAAAATCAGTCTGGTTGCAATGTTCGTGACTGTTAGTTTCTGGCGGAAAGAACGCATTATCTAGCCACCACAAAGTCTATTGCTGTGACACTTTATACTTTTTAGGCTGATCCTCTCTTTAATATTTCTATCATCTAGCACTATAAGGACAGTATACTCATTCAACGGAATTGAAAACTTTCAGTGGGAGGAGACACACAAATCTCATGCGAAATCATATTTTCTTACCCTCCAGCTGCATAATCATTGCGGCAGAGATGTGCAAGGGCCATGAAATGAGGTATCTGCCAAAAGTAAAGAGCAGCTGGAAGAATCATCGAATTGAATGAAATCTGACCAGAAGCTGCAGCCCACCTGAAAACACAAAAAAAAAAATAGATAAGCACAATTTTGGCGAACCATGATTCCATTTTATGGGAAAAACCAGTATGCAAGCCTCACAAAACAGAAACGGCTATGCCAAATTTGCTAAGACGTTGTCATAAGCACTTAAACTGAGGAAAAGGCAGAGGTGAACTAAATGGCTAAAAGAGGAAAGGAGATATAATTTACCCAAGCAAGGGTGGGATGGCACCAACAACAGCACCAACCCATGTATTGATAGGGTGAAGTTGCTTCAACGGAGTATAAACAAATGCATAGAGGACAAGATTGGCAGATGCAAGTCCAGCAGCCAACATATTAGTCTGCAATAACCTTGTCGTGCAAGTAAAAGATTAGATTCATAACCTCTCTATCACCGAACCATAAAACATTAGAAATCATATAGAAACAAAGATTCACCTTGCTAGCCAACAAACAAGCACCAGAGGCACCAGCAATAGTGGCCCATGCAACAGCGTGTGGAACACTAATACGTCCTGAAGGCAATGGCCTTAGCATTGTTCTCTTCATCTTAGCATCATTGCTTATCTCAAAAATCTAAAAAAAGGATAACCCCCAAAAAAAAAAAAAATCAACTACATGAACACAACAGGGGTTCAAGATAAAATTCTCAAATTAGAAATGTAATAATCGCTTTTTCGCAAGCATCAAATAGATCATACACTATTAAAAACACTACAATTAAAAATCGTAATTTCGGTTCTTTAGAAGATAAGAAGAAGAAAGGAGAGAGAGAGATGAAACCTGATTCAAGGAATTAGCAGATGCAGCAATCAGCATAGTTCCAGCACATGTGTAACAAAGCCCCGGGAAGCTAATTGCAGCATTTCCCGTACCCAGAATATACCCAGTGCCAGAAGTCGCAACCACGAGCATACTACAAACATCAATCAAAATAAGGATTTTGATTCCAACCCTAAGAAGATTTCCAATTTCCATGAGAAACGAAAAAGTAAACACACATACCTAAGTCGAGCTTTAGAAAGCTCCCAATAACAACGAGCGTAGTGATTTCCTAAACCAGCCATAGCCGCAACTCTAGACGAAACCTCACCGGTGGTAGCTGTGGCGGCGACAGTACCGGCGGCAAAAACTCGATTCGCATCGGATTTAACCCCAGTGATCCCTAGCTTAGCAGTTGACTCTGAAGGAATCGGAGGCTCGGTGAAGCTATTAACGACACACAATTCGCGAGACCAAGGAATCAGTCTAGGGTTTGGTAACGAAGAAGAAGAAACAGAGATCCTCGACGAGAAACGAGACACAGCAGATCTTCGCCACATCTTACGAAACTAACACGTTCAGTCGTCAGATTCTTCTACGCGTGGAAGGAGACCGACGAGAGACACTTCTTCATCATATGACCAACAACTAGATTGATTTGGCTTCAGATAATCGAGTCACGGTGGCTCTTTCACTTTTTACAGGAAATGAAAAATATATTTTGTCTTTGGGTCATTCAAATATTATCAGAGAATTCAGGGGTACTTGTATAAATAAATAAATCAAGACCATAATTGAGTGTCTTGCTGGGCGCAAGCCCATTTATAAGAACTCTGTATAAATAAATAAATCAAGACCATAATTGAGTGTCTTGCTGGGCTCAAGCCCATTTATAAGAACTCCAAGAGAGAGATTCGACTATAGAGTTGACTTCTGGGTTTAATAAAATAAATTATTATCATTAGAAAATTCACATAGCTACATCAACGATGATATATTAATCCAGTTCTTTGAAGCACAGCTCAGCTTCAATTTTGGTGTATCGGGTTATATGTATATTAATCTCTTGATGTGTTTTTTTTCCATTTGTAGTTGAAGAGAAAAAAGTATATAATGAACATCTCGAGTAATAGACTTTTTCAACAAAGATGAAGTATCTGAAATAATACTTTTTGAGATATAGTTTGGTTTCCTTCCCACAAAACAAAGCCTCGCAGTTTTGCAGGAAATACACACAGTACATGTTAACCGAATCAAAACTGGCGGGAATCGATACAACTGAATCTTTAAAAAGAAGAAGAAGAAGATGTTCATCACTATTAATCAATGAGAGATTTCAACATCTGTCTGAATTTACTAATCTTATTTGCTTCCACGGCCATCACTAAACCCATCAGCTGATAATTCTTCATCTGTCAGAATCGCAAGTAAAACCATAAATCACAAGACATAAACAATTAAAATCAAAACTATGTGTATAATAAGCCAGAGAGATACAACTTACTTCTTGAGAAGTTACGAGCTGTGAGCGCATGGGGTATGTGAAGGACCAAGAGCTAAGCTGCAAATCCAATATTTGCAACAAATGTTCAGATAATTATTCCTTTACACAAAACAAGTCGGGCAAATTATGTCAGAATAAGTTACCTCGAGGAAAAGTTCATCTTCAGGCTTGAGAAATATTGTTTCTTCAATGTCTTCTTCACCATGGCGAGGTTTTCTCTGCTGAGGATTCTTCAGCTATATAACCGAGAATACATATCATATCAACTAATAAAACAAGATAGCCTGACAAACTTAAGTCTTAAACTTACCTTGTAAATCTTGGTGACTAGAAGATATGACTTGAAGCGGAATGAATTTCGAAGCTCTCCCGTAGGCTATATATACAGAAAAAGCTTTTAAATGTTGTATTGCTCATACGGAGTTACCTAAGAGTTAATATAAAAAAGATGGAAACCTCATCTTCAGTGGCCCAAGAGACTTCCTCGAACAACCCATCATAAAGAGGAGGAAGAAGTTGTGGGGGAAGATTCATTACTCTTTGAGAAACCAATAACCCAACATCTTGTGCTTTTTTCTCTAAGAGCATGTCTAGGTTGTTCGTTATATTCTTTTCCGAGCAAACTTTACGAAGGAATTCTTTCAACTCTCTAAAGCACTTATTCTCCTGAACAAAATGCCAACAAAAACAGTTCAGGATCAGAGAATTACTTCAACAAGCCTAAAAACCAAATTAACAAGCTCCATGTAATACAGAGGGCAGAGTTTTTTTTTGTGGCTTACCTTATATCTTGCCAAGTTAAGAGCAGAGACAACAGCAAATACTGACTCGTCCTCATCATCTGCAACTTTCACAACAGTTCCTACTGTTGTCTGTTCCAATATCAAATCAACAAAACTGCTCAAATCCCACTCCTTGTCATCGAGATAGTTCTGTAATAGAGTCTTAACCCCATGAAAGTCTGTAGGTTTAGGATCAAAGAACTCAAAATCTGCTTGAACATCCTCCTTCAAAGATCAAACATTGATAAATTAGATAGCTTTTTCATATACCAAAATAAACAGAAGAGCAAATTAAACCCCTTACCTGAGAGTCTTCTTCATCAGAAGAGTCCAAAAGTTGTTGGTCCTTCTCTTTTCTAGATAACTTAGGGAGCTTTTCCTTTTCAACTACAAAATTTGAATGACACATCACTACAAATTACAATGGTTTGTGAATAGAAAAATCTCAATTACAACGGTTTACTCACCAAAAGAGATCTCTTCAGAACATTGACAGTCATTAGGATGAGGCAAATCACGCCTACCCGTTGAAGCAAAAGCAAGTAACCGCATAAACGGTGAAAATGCTATAGGCTGATAATTTGCCAATCGTCTTCCTGATGGTCTTCGAGGCATCTATTTCAATTCACAGCTAACAAAATTTCAGACTAATTTACCAAAACTTAGATAAAGAAGATTAGTCTATGGACTGAGTTCAAGGAACTGTAAATTTTGGAAGCACAAAACCAGAAAACGATTAAAGGTTCGTAATTTGAGTTTAAAAAAGAAGAAAAACAGATAACGAAATCGGACCTGGAAACGCTGGTTCTCAACAGGGCGCAAAAGCCAAACCCAAGCCTTCTGAGATGCGAAGATTGATGAAACACGAACAACCCAGAACTAGAAGCTTAAACCCCTCTGTCTCTCAAAACCCGAACAAGACTGTTTTACTTTTGACTTCAATCTATGTGCGTGGTGCGTAGCGAAAACAAACGACGTCGCTGTGCAACAAAAGAAGAAGCCCTAATTAAAACGACATCATTTAAAACATCATACCAAACACATGACAAAACAGTAAAGCCCATTCGTTGTCAAAAAAAAAAAACAGTTAAGCCCATTAAGCGACGTTTTTCTACCCAAAAAAAATTAAGCGACGTTTTTAATTTTTTATATAGGCCGCTTATGCTATTGTGTCCTCTTTTGACCTCATTCAATATGTTTGTAGCTGGACGATTCATGATTCAGCTCAAGTACTTGTAGTTTTGTGAAGATTTAAACCTATATGGTTAGCTGAATTAAACAAAATAAAAAGATAACAGAGTTGGAGGATATGATTGAACTGCTGCTTTATTTATAGAACAAGAACAACTAGAACCGTATACAACTCTGTAATAAATCGAATCAAAGAATCATATCTTATATCTTCACTATTCTACTTCCCACGTATACCGTAAAAACATGTAAAAAGAAGTAATTAACCTCAGTTGAAAGAAAACGAACATATATATATTTACTCCAAAAGATTTGAAAAAATGATGAACTAAAAGAATATCGCACGAACCACCACCATGAATCAGCTTCCTCCCTAAAGCTCCGGTGATCGGGAAAAATCGGTTCATCTGAATCTTCCGAGCCACCAACAATGTGACAATGTCCAATCCCCTGCAGGGCTTAAGCATCGGATTACCTTTGTTGTTGTTGTTGTCTATCTGAGCACATACACTCTGGAACAGGATGTTTTGTAACATCTTTACCAGCTTTGCTCATTCTCAACTCCGGCTGTCCTAAAGATTCTCGATGAAGATCTTTCACAATCCTGTTAAAATCCGATTCAGGAAGCGACGAATTCATGAAATAAGGAAGCATCTGTCTCTTATTAGGAGTGATGTATTTCTTGTGACCAGCATAAGCTCGTTGCCCTTGTAACGCGTGTCCCATGTTTCCTCCATGAGACGGTATGAAAACATCACTGTTCTCGCAGACAATGTAGTCGATCGCAGCCATAACCGAAGCTTTCTTGGCAAATGGTTCTAGCTCCCCGGGTAAAGCAAGATCATGCTTGTTGTAGAACTGAGGAAATTCTTTGGTTAATGGCTCCAAAACCTCTTTCCCTCCTAGAGGTTCTCCTCCTGCCCAATAGATTCTCGCATCCTTTGGTGCTTCTAATGCTTTAAGCAGCCTGTGGAATCACACCAACAATGTTAATACTTCTCACTAAAAAAACTGAATTGTCCAACCATAAGCAACTGTGGATTTTAGTTGGTATCATACCTTGTGACTTCTAGGGCAGTTAAAGGGCATAGACCAGCGAGTTTTCTCTGGTGATAAGTCATGTTTGATCTACCGGTAAGAAGCTCTGGATGACGTTCTCTTTCGCTGTTGACTATTTCATCGTACTCGGGAGTTAAACCAGGGAGACAACCAGTTCTAACCCATACATCTTTCTCCATTCTTAGATGAAGTGATAGATACTGTCCTTGGTTACGCATTCTTGAAGCTAGTTTGTTACCGAGTTCAAGAATCCTCGGAGAAAATCTCAGCGCTTGGAAAGCTACTTTGCATCGTAGTTTCTGAAGATCAGAAGGGAGGTCCTTGGAGAGTCTTGAATCGAGGCCGCGGAGAAGTAGAACTCTTTCTCTGTTAATCTGTAGAAACAGAGGAAATTACACTATTAGCTTAACATAGAAGTCAAAAACCAATCAAAACAAACCAATTAACAGTTGTAAGAAATCTTACCCGCTTGAGATAATGAGCACGGATCCATTGAGGAGAAGCGTGAAGTGGAGTTCTCTTCTCTTCGACAGGTCTCGTCATTACATGCGTAGAAGGTAAAGACGAAACTATATGGACATCATCAGCTAAAACATTCTTGAAATGCTCCAAGTCGAATATATCCGCAAATTCACTAAATTGCAACAAAACAAACAAAGAAACAAATTAGATCAACAACGTCACATTTTCAAAACTTGTTATTTAAGAAATAATGAGTTTTAGTTTTATACCTTTCGTCTCCCCAAATGACATTAACCTGCAAAACAGGAACAACTAGAGAAGCTCCAAGGATCCTAGCGATCACAACAGCATCAACAATTTGATTCCTTTGCTGATTCATCCCACCAGAGACAACAACAAGAAGATACTTCCATCTGTTCTTCAGAATCGAATTGCTATCTTTTCTGTACTGACTAGTAAATCCCAAACAGGGCTTAAACCCTAACCCATCAGGTTGTTTCCAGAAATCGCCTTCCGCCAACGAAGTCTCGTTCTTTCCACCGTCCAGCTGGATAACCGCACTCGAATTCGAATACCCAGAAGACGAATTCGATTCTTGAACCAAACCCAGATGAGATTCAGCTCGTTGTTCACCGTCGAAGCTTAATGGTTGATTAGTGGAACAAGGGTAACGTGAGAAAGGGAGAGAGATTGGGTCAACGTTGAATCCGAGTTTCAACATACCAAAGAGTGAGAAGAGGAAGAGAGTAAAGAACCAGATTCTAGGGTTTCTGTAAGAGAAGCTGAATCTGTTGGTGCTTCTTGATGATTTCTTGGGAGAAACAAGAAGGGATTGTAAAGAGGAAGAAGATAAAGAGTTTATGATCTGAGAAGGGACTGAGATGTACGAAACTTTCTTCTTGTTGCTGCTGTTACTATTTTTCGATAACGCCATTGAAGAAAGAAAGAAAAAAACAGAGTCTTTGAGGAAATCTTGTGATATGGGAATAGAAAGAAAGAGAGGGTTTTTGAGAAATGGCAATGTTGTTCGGGTCACACAGCTACGGCGATGAATCAGGGAGAGACAAAAAGAAACGTGTGAGAGAGAAAGAGAGAGAGAGATGGGCGGCGGGAACGCGAAGTCTGATCAAAGTCTGCAACGCGTTCTTAAAGGAAGAGAGAGAGAGAGAGAAGAAACAGAGAAGAAGATTACCACATGGCAGTTTTTATTTGAATTTGTTTAACTGTTTACTTAATTATAATATAATTAAACTGTTTTGACTGTGATTAGCAATATAGCAAGTGTCTATGAAGAAAAAAAACTGTGATTAAAAGGATTTTGAATACGTTTTTTTTTTTTCCTTTTTTCTATTATATAAAGGGAATAATAGAGTTAAGTTTTTGGTAGGTCTATGTCCATCAAGTTTTGTTAAATTCATATGAACAATGAGCTTTTTTTCCTGGATAAAATTAATAGGGGTTTAGTGACATATCAAAATCTTTAGAAAACCAAAAAATAAAGTGTATTAAAAATGTGTTTACAATGAGTTATAGGATACTGACCAATTGGGAAATGACAATACAATCATTTCTTTCTTGTTTATAAATAGAATCGTATGATGAATAAGGTGACAAATCACATCATCCGTTCTACATTATAAATTTTTAAATTGTTTGGTTTGGTTAGTCGATTTTTCAAAAGTCTTGGTCACACAAATAAAAAAAAGTATTTTCTAACATAAAATAAAAATATAAAATGCTTAAAAAATATACGAAATTCAAACTTACAAATTTTTTTACTTCAATCTTATAAAATGCTTAAATTTGAAGTTTTAAATGTAATTAGATTACTTGATGAATAAGTTTTAATTATGAGTTATATGATGATAATAAAGGAGAAGTCTTTTTTGTCCAAACAATTTCGCATTCCAATTTTTTGAAAAAAGATGTCTGAAAGAGACCAATTTATTGATATGATGTGAAAGAATTTTTTTAAAAAAATTACATGAACCATATATAATAATTACACAAAAAAAAGAGAGGTGTATAGATATCCTTTGCGTACACCACCAACAACGACGACAGTGTCTTGTTTTGATATACGGCCAGCTGTTTATTTTGAATCATTCGAAAAACAAAAGATGTATAAAGCTCACACACGACAGCCTGTGTATACACTTCTCCTACTATATATATATATATATATTAGGCCTATTACCTAAAACTATTCAAATGTACATTTTATTATGGCTCCTCGAAGATACCTTTATGTAAGTTCTCTAAGTTTGGTCAACAAGTTATTTAACTACACAATTGAGTTTATAGCTCTCTTCACGTAAGAATAGGAAGATAATAAGAGTGTTTGCTTCATAAATATGGATTTACTGCGACATCTAACGAAATAAAAAGTAAGCTAAGAAGTGCTAGGGATTATTAAGGTAATTTATTAGAACTCATAAAGTTGTCATAAAGTATTTTTATATTTATTTTGTTGTTTGGATCACTTTACAAGTCATATCCAACTCTTTATCTAAGTCGATGCCAGCTGGAATCCACTTGACACATCGGTTTTCTCGTCCACGTCGGATCAACTAGACGTCTTATTATCTGCCACGTATCTCGAGCCTAGCAGTCGATGTATATAATAAATAGCCCTAGGCACGAAGCGAATATTCGGAAAATTTGTGATATTTGTGATTTGCTTCGCCTCGACCTAATAGTTGATTTTGCTATTTGCTTCGATTCGAAAATTTTCGAGTATTCGGAACTTCGAATATTCGAATATTTTCGTAATATTTGCGAATTACTTGCTTCGCTTCGCTTCGACCCATCTAAATTTTTTTAAAACTAAAAACATATAGTACATAAATATAAAGTGCAAAATATGAGATATTAGAAGTCCTTGTTTGACATGTTTTCAAAATATGAAGGAAATGTAACCACCGTCCATAGAATTCTCACATTTTATTTTTAATATTGATTTTTCTAATTAAGTTTTATTTGTTTAAGAACAATATTTTTAATATTTATTTTTCTAATAAAGTTTTATTTGTTTAAGAACAACATTTAGCAAAAAGCCCAACAGGCCAAAATATAATAATTTGAATAATAAGTCTATTAGATATATACCCAAATCTATAAATACACAAATATATAATGATTTATATATATATACGAAGCGAAGCGGATATTCGGCACTAAAAAAATCAATATTTGTTATTTGCTTTGGTTTTTACGAATACTACATTTTCATATTTGTTTCGGTTCAATATCTTATAGATATTTGAATTTTTCGAATCGAATCGAAACGAATATTGAAGCGAAGCGAATCTAACGAATATTTTGCCCAGGGCTAATAATAAATAATGAAAACGAGAAAATTTAAAGTACGACTTTTTTCACTGTCCAATATTCTTATGTTACCAAAAACATAGAGATCGATGCGAATATTATTATCATTCTGACTATATTATTTGATTGAAAACATTATACTATATGGTTCAAGAGCATGTAGATATATCTTAGACTGAGTGGGCAAATTTAAAATGATATCAGAAGCACTTCAACTAGTTTTTTTCAGCATCTCAAGGAATCGATACAGATTTTTTTTTTTTTTAGTTTTTTGTATGCAACGGACAATAGTATAGTTTGTCTTTGTGTAATCCTTTTAAGAAATTTCAAAATGCAAATGAATTAAATGTTCTACCTCAGTTACATTATGTGCAATCAAAAAGTATTTACGCTACAAAACTTTTGGAAGTGGAAACAAAACAAATATTATAATTGAAACGATGACTAAAAAACGTGGTTGTGCATGCGTTTGTACCGAATTACATTATCAATTATTCTTTACATACTAATTACAAAGACTTTAAAAAGTGTGAGAGGTCTTTACAAAGAAAAACAAACGATCGAGTCCAGACTTTTTTGTTTTTGTTTAATGTTCTAAATTATTAGCAACTTGTGAACATCATATGATGATGTAGAAGTTTGAAGAGTTCTCAACAAATACAATAGTATTATTATTATCTATTACGTGTGGACTTAAATATTCTGGTTTGGTTACTGAAAACGAAATTTTATTTAATTAATTATCACTTATTAGATGGCTTATCATCGTTTTGGCCTTGCTAGATCTGTCTGTCCTCAGTGTCTGACTATTCCCTTTTTATTATATCTAAAATATTATTCATTTTTTACACTGCTTCAAATATAATTTTAATACTAATTAAAGTATGCATACGTGAAAATAAAGCCAATAATATATACCTTACACACTTTGAGACGCTGACCAAGTTAAGAATAACACAAGTCATGCTTCTTCTATACAATAATGTAAGTCAATAAATTCTTACCGAATTACATTACAAGCTAGTTGATGGACTCATGGAGAAAAGAAGATATAATTAATATTTAGCATATCTCATATATATATATTTGGTATATACGTAAGAACAATTTATATAAGGGAATGAATATAGAACAACTAATAATAATAATAGGATCAATAACCTTCTTTTTTTTTGTTTAGTATTTACGTTGTGATGTGAGAGATGCAGACGAATTATGAATTCATGCTTCCTCGTCCTTATCCAAATGACAACATTGTATATTCGAAGTTGAGAAATACAAAAAAAAAAACATTAGGCGTATATTCATAGATTATTGTCACGATTATTAATTATTCGTCGGAATTGTAGGGAACCATCAGATTAGTGGAGCTTAAGAATGTCATCACGTTGCACCACTTCCTCTCGACTTGCAACAAAATGCGAATCTTACCGTAAGATTATAAAGCATAATATTAATCGTTATATTGATTGTTTAATCTCGATTTTCATGTGCTACTGTGTTATTAGATCTGCCCTCACGTTCCGCTTTTACCGTTTTCATATTCAATAAATTCATATTGAGAAATTTATACATTTTTTTCCTTGTAAATTAAAACACAATGCATTTATAAGTGCACAGTTTTACTAGTATTTGTTTTAGTACCATAGAATTTATTTATCGAGCAGAATAAAATATCCGCAAAGTATTTATGGATGGAATTATTCTCTCAGTGAACGTTATACAAGAACAATAATGTCAAGAACTTGTTCAATAATAATGAGAACTGTATCATCCTTTTTTGACGGCAATGAAGTTGGACCTACGTGCATCAAAATATACGATAGCCGATATGGTCTACTATATGTAATTCAGCTGGAACATTAACATATGGAATAATTAATGTAACGTTACATAATCATGACTTCTTATAAACTGTACATACGTGCTCTATTTTCGGAAACTAAAACACAAATGGAAACTTAATTCGTCAACTAAACTACCGTTTAAGTCATGTATTACCAGAGACTTAGAGATATTTTTGTACTAATGCTCTATATCATGCCTAAGTCCAATGATGAATAATTGACTAGCTAAGCTAGTACAATGTCGTTGTCTCGAAAACATAATTGTATACCGGTTACAGAAAATTCCAGAGGTTTTTATAATTAGTTGAATCATACCCTAATCAATCATTCAGCAATAAGGACGAACCTATCTTAATCGTCATTTCTACATTCAATCGTCATTTATAACAACTTTATTTATCTTAACAACTCCTATATCATCCATAGTTAGTACTTTAATTATAATTTTGTTCTTGATTTGGTTACAGTTTTTCTCATATGATCGATCAATCTCTATTTTATAAACGACTAAGCCATCTAATCCGTCTGCATAACAAAGAAATATATATATATATATATATATATATATATATATTTCAGAATATATAATCGACTTAAGTTTTAGGTGGTTATTAAACCTAATTTCACACAATAGGTACACACAAAAAAAAAAGATGCAAAGAGATGTCGCTATTGGTTGGTATATCAACTTGGTCAAGAATTATTAGTTTCGTAAATAATTAATTGGTTCAGAGTTTAATACTAATTGAGTACTTTGGGGATTATTAAGTTCCCTGGCTTGGTGCGTTTAGGCGTTTACGATGGAACATATCGATGACAACCAGGAGTTGAACCACCATTAAGACTTTTATTTTTTATGGTTAAACCTCTAATTGAGACTTTCTTATTAGAACAACCCGTACTGATAATTAAGAAAGAGACAGTAGTTCCACAAGTTGTTTTATATATGAAGACTATTTATTAAGATCGATAAATTACACTTGCTACTACAAGGGGAATTGGTATAACAATATTATGTATCTCAAAACTCAAAGATATCAAGGTTCTTACGTATAGTCTGGGAAGATCAGTAACGACCTCAAGGACATTTTATATTTAACTATTCTTTGTAGTTCATACTCAGTAAATGATAAGGGACCAATTCGGATACCAAGAGATCAAAATGGTATATAGAAAAGTAAAATTGTTTGTTAAAAAAAAAAAGAAAAGTAAAAGTGAACTTTGCCATTTATGGAGAAAGTTAGCTGCTTGCTTATTGATTAAGATGGAAATTCATAACTATCTTTTCTATTAAAATTAATCTAATCATCATTAAGAGGGAGGGGTGATGGGGGTCTCTAATAGCAAGCATTTCTAGCTGTTTCAACATCAAAATCTTAATACATTACATTGCTTTTAATTAAGATTTTGATGTTGATAAGATTAGGTCTAGATAATGGCCTAGAGGAAACCTCTTTTGTTATTTCTTTTGGTAGACCTTTGTATTAGTACACTTAAAATGAAGAGAATATGTAGGCAACTAGAAGTTTTAGATTATAAATTTCATTTGAAAATTTTGGTAAATTGTTAATCATGACTAATTTTTCCTTACATTACAACCAAAAAAAACAAAAATCTATAATGATGCACTAATAATGAGTTTGATTTCGAAGTCTTGCTAATACATACACATTGCTTCAAATGGGTAAAGTAATACCAAAGAGCATTATTAGCTTCACTTATTGCAATCATATATAGTTGAGAATAGAGATGTTTTTTTTTTTTTTGTGCGTATGAAACACTAATGTACTTGCGTGGCATTGCGTGCTTACTATGTGTCTGTGGATATGTGGAAATTTTGCCTCGTGACAATTTTGGATTCGCACACCTTTTGGAGATGACACATGCTTAGTTTTCTGTAGTATTTAACAAACTATAAAAAAAAAGAAAACTATAAAAGTAGAAAGATACTCGGAACTTGAAAATCAAGTAAACACGATCTATAGGTTAACTAGAAAGGAGAAATTATATTTTTTCTCTTGGAATCATTACTCTAATGAACTAAAATATTATGATATGGCCTTCCACTAAACCCAAGATCCAAAGTTTCAATTCGTTCGTAGAAAAGGATAATCAAAAAATTTAATCAGTGATTATCATAATGAAGAGACGTTGATGGTCCAAGTTTCAATGAACTATTTATCACTCAAGATGTGAAAACATGATGGGACCATCCTCATGTGAGAAAAACTGAGCATTCTCTTCTCTTATCCCCATCGCAAGGTAAGGCGATCACTTTCACATGTTTTCAATATTATATAAATAACATAGACATCTTTGGATTATTGATGAGAAAGATGACGCATTCAACGTTGGTCCAAAAAAAAATGATGTATTCAACTAGCCAAACACTTAAGTAGTTCATACTAATGTTCTAATTACTCCAACATATAATGTTCTTGCAAGAAGACTCTCGCTGTGTAATTTTTATGAATGCTTTTGTATAGGATAGGGAAAAGTCGATCAATTCTATATCCAAACGGTTATATAGACAATAGACTAAAACATTAATGGGAAATATATTTAAATCACATTTGTATGATAATGATCTAGGGGATTGAGTATAGTTTGTTCGATTGATTAAAGGTCGATAGGATCCCCACAAGGTGCCTTGTTAAGTAGGCAAAAGTAATTAATGCAATAAACCATTTGTATATAAGATGGACCAAACAGATACAAGGTTTGGTCTTTTGGTCTCATTCACAATACGCCAATCATATGGGAACCAAAGACATTAACAGACGCCGATTGGCCAAACTTAGTGGCCAACCACATCCATCGTTTTCCATATTTTTTTCTCCAGTTTTTATCCTTTGTTGTGAGAAAATTACAATTTAGCCCCTTGACTTTAACATACAAGAAGGTCAACGCCGAAAAGTGTGAATTTCAGTTAAACAGCATAAAAGGAGAAAAAAGGTAAAAGAAACAAAGGGTGCCCCAAAATTTGATGGCTCACATGAAGAAGTCTCACTTATGGACTTCAATGGCCCATTTAAAGCCGACGACAATGTCTTATCTATCATTATTACTCGACTAGGAACCTGGACTCTGTCGATTAATTTTGTTTCTTGATTTCTAAGTTTTTTGTTATTCGTATCTTATCCAACTACAAAAATAACTCAATCAACCTAAGTTTTGTTTCATACAATATGAATCGAATATATCAATGACATTACTTAGTCACAAAATATCCTAAAGAGGTGAATCTTAATAGCTCTTTGTTTGTTTGTTAAAGGAAAATGTAAGTAGCTCACGAGAGACCAAGAATAACATCTCGAAAAGTGACTAAATTTTCCTTGGCTATTTATTATATATATTTACTTTTCTATAAAAAAAACAAAAGGAAGAAGATAAGAGAAGATAAAGATGATGGGAACAAGAAGAATGGAGAAGAAGCAAAGAGGGAACAAACACTAGAATTATGGCATGTGACCTTTGTCTTCCCTTTACTTCCCATGTGCTTTCTTTATTGCATTGTATTTGCAGTGTAGCAGTATACGTAGTACCCCCTTTTATTATTTTGCTACATATATAGTTTATAATAATTCCAATTATATAACTCTGATCTACTAACTCTGTTGGTTTAAAGCTAAATGACCGTTGTTGCTATTATTAAAATTGGATATACATACCCTATTAAATCGATACAAGTTAATTCGACAATTTATGAAAATCTTATTTCTTGCATGCGCCCTATTTTCACATATATGCTTTACATAAATAGAGGTCAAGACTCAAGAGTCAAGGCATCTGCACATATATATTAGGTTGGACCAAAGTAGATATCCCGAAACTTGGATCACACCCACGAATTGAATCTAAATTACTTAAAACAGGCCATGTTCGTAATCTTGATTTTAGATGGTAGAAATAAATATATATTTTTTCTGTAATCAAATGGTCAGTTGTGAGGGATATACCATACATCTCTCTATGATCCTATATCCACATACAAGAAGGGAGATCATTCCCAGCCTCATATATAGTCATAGATACAAACATGTCTACATATATTCCATAACTTCTAAAACTGGTAACGACTAACGAGTCAATTTTTCGTTTTTTTTTCTTCTAATTTTCCCAATGCCACCACTTCTTTGTACTTTTAAACTGATATGTTTATGTCGAGACCCAGTAAATATGTTTTTTCATGCGATCTCAAGTGATGGTTAAAAAAAAAAGAATTTTTTTTATTGAACGAGCATAGATTTTAGCAATTTACAAGGTATTATACAAAGCTGATATGGTATATAAACTACAGAGCTGAGTAGGTTGATCTCTTCTGTTCGAACAGGATGTTGAGTTGCCGAGCAGGTGATATCGAACAAGTGTTTCGTACGTGCTGAGATGATGACTTGTGTTGTGCGTGTCAGAGTACATTCCGGATCCGTTTTCTCTAAAGTGTCCTTCGGTATTTATAATAGGGTATATTACACCTTCTGAGATGATGATACTTATTGGGTAGGAATGTGAGTCAGACCCATTTCTTTCCCCTAGGTTGGATCCGATTTGGGCCGGACCGTTGAAAGAGTGAACCCCATATCCAACAGGATCTGTCGTCGGATGTTCTGATCTCTTGAGAAAATGTTTGAACCACTTGGCAGAATATTTAGCGTATCGTTTTAGATTGTCTGAATAGTCTATATAATGGAGACCGAATCTCACATCGTATCCATGTTCCCATTCAAAGTTATCCAACAACGACCATACAAGATAGCCTCTGACGTCACATCCATCCTCACTGTATTTATGTACATATTAACATTAATATCAACTATCATATAAGATCATTAGTGTAACTATATCAAATGTTATTTCATTATATAGTGAAAATTTTCTTACGTGATAGCTTTATGGAGTTCTTGAAGATGATTCTTGTGGTATTCTATTCTCTGCGTGTCTTTTAATATATGCTCGCGGGGACTTTTTCCAACATCGTAGTCGTCAAATCCTACAAATTATTCATGATTTAGTAAGATAGATAGTTGTATAGTGAGAATTAGTAAAATGCTTGAATTAGTTCTTACCATTTTCAGTTATGTAAATCGTTGGATTATTATATTTGTTTTTGACATAGTTTAGAATCTTTCGTATGCCTTCAGGATATGAATATAAAAAATTTGATCCATCCTGTAATCGAAAAAACAAAGAGTATATGTTAACCGAATATTCTACCTCACATAAGTTTTTTCTTTTACAAAAATAGACAGTTTAAAGAGGTATTAAAGTTCATACCGATTGTGAAGAGATGTAATCGCCGCTACGATTTGTCACTAACCAAAAAAGACAATAAGGTAATATTAGTTTTAGTTGAAGTTTTATTTATTTATTAATAAAAGTTGAAGCTTTATTACTAGATTAAACATAGAGCAATTAAAGACTAAGCTTTCTTTTCTCTTTGAGGTTCTTACTTTTGTATTCAAGGTGTTGATCCGTCGTGAAACGAAGTCGTGAAGGGTCACTTTGCAATTGATGAGCTACAAATCGGGCTGTATAGTAGTTTATTCCAATAAAATCAAATGAGTTTTTGACCATATCAGATTGTTCTTTGGTGAAAGAAGGTAATCTGTTTCCAGCGTTTTTCTTTATCGTTTCTGGGTAATCTCCAAAAACTAGAGGATCAAGATGCCTACATAAATGTCAAGATTAGCCGATTTAGTTTTTTACATAAACATATTCGAAACTTTGAATAATTTTATAAATAAGACAACTTACCAACCAACATAGGATGCAAGAGCTCGTTCAACTGCTTCTTTATCAGCATTAGAAGCAACATCATAAGGCTCAAACCAAAAAGGAGATAACACTATACCTATTTGTGCATCTTGTGAAATCTGTTTTGAAAAGAAGAATAAAATGATTTATATTAATTAATGAGAATTTTTCTAACTCACTAATGTAGTGATATATTTTCTTATATATGTACCTTTTCACAAGTTCTAAACTCTTCAACAGCTGCAGCATGAGCTAGAAGAAGGTGATGAGAAACTAAGTAAGGTTCTGTGCTCGAATCACCAGCCACACATAAACTGTTTACCCATTTCGAGCACCGTCCCATCGCTTTATTACCACTATCGTAACCCGCAACACTATAAACATATGGTTCGTTGAATGTTGTCCACATATCAACTTTGTCGCCAAAATTTTCGAAGCACACTCTAGCATAATTCCGGAAATCATCGCTGTTTTACAAACATCAACAAAAATTGAGTAAAAATGGTTAAACTAAGAGTAAGCTATAGATTCAATGTATGGAAATGAAATAAAATAAAAATTCTTACATGACCCGAGGGCTTAAGAAACCACCATACTCATCTTCTAGAACTTGAGGGATATCCCAATGGTAGATAGTTACAAAAGGTTTTATCCCTGTGAACATGTTTGAATATAGTATATGATCAGAAATACTATAAATGTTGGACTTTAATATTCAATAGGTGTTATATATATATATATATATATATACATATATATACACTTGTTTAAGTTTATGATTCTCACCGTTCTTGATAAGTTCATCGATGAGGTTTTTGTAGAATTGAATTCCTTCGCTGTTTACCCCATCGTTAAGCTTTCCACCTGAATGTTCAATTTTGAAAGATCAGCAAGTGAGTAAGTATGCATAAGAACATAAGGCAGATCGAATTATGTAATTAGTATTTTAACCTAAATATCCAAATATTTTCACTACTCACTTGGTAATATTCTTGACCAGGAGATGGAGAATCTGAAAGTATCCATATTCATTTCTTTGATCAACTTGATATCATCCTGCTTGTTTAGTACATGAACTTATGGTAAATATATAGCAGGTAAATGCAATAATAAATTTGAAAACGAGATGTTTTTTAAATTTTATGTCTGGGACAATGTCTATTGTCTATGTCCCGCCCATTTGTTCATAAAACATATTAAAACAATTATTTAATAAAATTCATTCAAACCATCATACCTTATAACGGTGGTAAAAATCAACGGCTATATCTCCATTATCCATATGTGTCCTTTCTGCAAAAATTTACAATGTTAACATACTATACTTGCAATTAAATTGCACAAAATGTTAATATAAATGGTGAAAAAGAAAAGGAAATATATAAAAATGTAAACCTGGATATGTATGAGTGAAGTTGTCCCAAATGCTAGGCGTCCTTCCTCCTTCTTCAACTGCACCTTCATACTGCATCATCACATGAACGTATATATGCAATTAATACATGTTATTCGATGTCAAATAAACAAGTTAAAGCCTCCGAATTAGTTTTTTTTTTTTTGTTTTGTTTTTAAACCAACTAACCTGATAAGCAGCAGAAGCAACACCAAAACTAAAGTCAGGAGGAAAACTATAACGATCAAGTGATTTCGTTGAGAATGTAAGAGATGTTCCGTTTGAAACAGCACATGAGGCTAGAAAGAATGTGAGTATAAGGGCAAGCTTAGTTGCCATATTTCACAGCTTAGTTAAGCAAAGAAATCAAAAGAATAAAGAAACTTGATATGTAGTAAGAGATTTTATGATGAGCTGATTGTTGTCTGATACGTTCTCGTTTCCATGTGGATGGGTTTATATAGAGAGAGGGGGAGAGAAATCTAGGGCATACACGACAAAAAGAGAGAGGGAACCTATAATTAGACTGACTATGAAATTAGATAATTAATATTTTTATCAGTTGGTTTTCATTGACTGTTATTTATAATATATCATCTTCATCATATGATAAAAATTGGATCAACAGTTCTTAGAATATTATAACTCAGTCGTTGGTTTATTTAATTTAAACACAAAATATTGAAAAATACTAAATCAGTTTAAAAGTTAGTGATTATGGCTTAGTCGTCTTCCAACGTCATATATACAATTCCGCTTAATGGACTACGGAAGGTGACTAGCAAGAGAATTAAAGCTAAAGCCAAGCACCTATAATTAAGAATTAATTTATAATAGTCAAAATAATTAATACTTTCTCGGTCATCACCTAATTGACAAAACATTATGTGCTTTTAAATTTTGGTGACGCTTGGTCCTTTCTTCTAATATTTTCACGTTTTCTCATCGTATTAAACAAATAACTTTTCTATGATAAAGCTCAAACCACGTTTGGTTGAGTACGAAAATAAACTAGGATGTTGACAAAAAAAAAAGAAACAAGAAAAAAAAAAAAAATACTAGGCTGCTCTTTCCTAGCACGGGACATTAGAAAGAAAATAAACTAGGATGTGTTTATTTTATTTTGGGTGTGTTTTCATATTATATTTTTCCTTGCATTAATTTTTGGTTTCCGCATTCAGCCGTTGCTCCTTGAATTCGTATACAAAATCATATTCACTAGTATCAGAACAAAAAAAACTAAATTTGCACGACTAAAAACGTGTGTATCACTTGAAAGTTGAAACATATGGTATTGTGCTTTCCAAAGATCATCTAATGCTCGAGTTATAACTTATATACATGTCTAGAGCATGTATATATGATTTATTCATGTAGACGCTTTTGTTCTGTTAATCTGTTTTATGAATATAAGTATCTTTCTTATAAGTCTCATCATCCCTATATGTCGAGAGAAAGGCCGGATCTTGATGTGAAATTCGACCGTCTTATTCAATACTGAATAGTTTTTTTTTTTTTTTAAACTGTATACTCTATATTTGACAAAGGGTTTTTCAAGAAAAGGAAAGGTTAGGTTTTTTTTCGTTTATATAATTGGACGCACCAAGAAAAAAGGAAAATATACTTACTTTATCACTTAGAAAAGAAAAAAAAAAGAAATCACTCATACAAACTCTTTATTTTCAAAGAAGAAGAGACATAGCAAGAAGTGAATTATAATCAGTCTATAAAATTAGTTGTTTTTTTTATTTCCATTCAATATAATTATCTTCCTACAACGGCTATGTTCATCGATAACTCAAAAATTTAAATGAAAGCTAGGGTCTAATCAACAAAACATATTCTATAATCCCAAAGAATTATATGTTCCCAACATGAAACCTAATTGATGACTAGGATTCCCAAGAGCGCATCGATCTCTCTCGTCACCCTCTTCTCTTCTCGATACATTCGTCATGAGATAAAGAATCGAACCAACGGATGCCTCGAAACCTTCTGAATCATCGAAAGTCTTATTATACCTTTCCTCACGTGACACCACATCCCATACTCTCTCCTCCTCTGTTTCTTCATTCTTTACGACCGGTCTGTGAAGAAACTGCTTGAACCAGTTGACCGAACCTTTGGGATACCGAGTGAGATCGTTGTCTTCGTAGTCTACATAGTACAGACCAAATCTAGTAGAGTATCCATGCTCCCACTCGAAATTGTCTAGTAAAGACCACACGTAATATCCTCTTACGTCACATCCATCCTCTCTGTTATAATCAGAAAACAAATGTAATATGTAATTAACGAAAAGTTACGTTTAAAATAATCAGATCCAATTTTTAGTAAAATTATATGAACCAGAGTGTTTACTTACCTTATAGCTTTGTGGAGTTGTTGGAGATGGTCCGCATGGTAACTCATCCTAAATGTGTCATTGAGAATCTCCTCTCGTGATTTTGTGCCGTCGTCATAGTCATTAATTCCTATTAAAATGATTTATCAACTCAATTTAGCAAACAGACAAAAATAAAAATTAACAGAGAAATATTTTTAAAATGAAAATAAAAATCTTACCGTTCTCTTTTATATAGACTATAGGATTATTGTATTTGTCTTTAATGTAGTTAAGAACTTTGCGTAAACCTTCTGGATGTGATTGGAGTATGCCACGATCTTCCTGTGTGTCATGATCAAAAAGAAACCTTATAATCTTTGGAGGTGTAAAAACAAAACAGAACATAAATAAATAGCAACGATGATTTGTTTTATTTTTTTAATTAAATTGTAAAAAAAAAGTTACGTACCCCTGGTCCGAATTGGTGATTACTTTGATTTGTGACTGTTCAAAAAAAGAGATGAAACTGATTTAGGAATTTACTTAATCTCATGCGAAGAAAAATAGTCAAATACGAATATTAACGTAAGCATTCTTACCTGTCCATTTCAGCTGTTGATCGGTTACGAAACGAGGTCGTGCATGGTCGACGTGTGGAAGATGAGCAATGTAACGAGCGGTATAGTAGTTTATGCCTATGAAATCAGATGAGTTTTTCAACATTTGAGACTGTTCTCGAGTGAAAGAAGGTAATCTATTTCCGATTCGTTTCTTCATTAGTTCTGGATAATCTCCATGAATAACCGGATCTAAATGCCTGATATACATGTTGGAAACATATATGTTAGTATATATTGTGTGATTAAAGGTAACATTACTTGTTTAATTTACACTTAATTATGTATATAACATCATCTCTTACCAATCTAGTTCAGCGACAAGAGCTCGTTTAACAGCTTCATTATCGGCAGGAGAACTAGAGTCATAAGGCTCAAACCACAAAGGCGACACCACTATCCCAATCTGACCGTCTTGTGAAGTCTGTCACGCAAAGTTCTTTGATTAGTTTATAAGATCAAAAGCAAATACACTGATCAGAAGTACACTAATTATATACTTAAGTCAGAGAGCTTGTATAATCCCACCTTGTTACATTTTCGGAACTCTTGGACAGCTGCGGCATGAGCAAGAAGAAGGTGATGCGATGCAATGTAAGGCTCAGTGGCTGAATCGCCGGCTTGACACTTACTATTGACCCATTTAGAGCATCGTCCGACCGCTTTGTTTCCCGTATCATAGCCCGCAACAGTTATGACATAAGGTTCATTTATAGTAGTCCACATCTTAACTTTGTCTCCGAATTCCTCGAAACATACTCTCGAAAAATCTCGAAAATCTTCTCTGTTTTAAAATAAATAAATTAATATATAGTTAATATTCATTTAAGGAAACAAATTTACAGTCAATTAATAATAATATCTTTTATATCTATTTACATGATATCATAAACCATAAAAAAATATTTAAAATTTATATACATATGTTTTAGAATAAATTGCTAAAGTTCACTTACACTATTTGAGGGCTTAAAAAACCACCATACTCGTCCTCAAGTGCTTGAGGATGGTCCCAATGGTAGAGTGTTATCGATGGTTGAATACCTGCAGCATATGTTTGTTCATCAGACAATGTAATGTAAGTATGTAACGCATAATATCTTTCAAAATAATAAAAAAAAAAAATGTAACGCATAATATAATATAGTTACTGTCAATTAGAGAGGTTTTGGTCTAATTAATTAGTCATAACATACCGTTAGCTACAAGCTCGTCGATGAGAGCCTTATAGAACTGTACACCCTCTTTGTTTACTCCATCTTTTACTTTTCCACCTTCAAACATAATACCAAAAGTTAAGCAGATATACCAAAACATTTACATGTATTAATTTTAACTGAACGCATACAGTAGTAAAACTGTAAATTTTACTTACTCGGTATTAATCTAGCCCATGAAATGGAAAATCTGAAAGCGTCCATATTTAAGTCTTTCATCAATTTGATGTCATCCTAGTCACAAGAAAACAACATAAAATATTTACGACCTTGACTAATATAAAAATTAACAAAACAAACAATGTATATATAGTTTGGCATCAAAGCTTGTACCTTATAGCGATGATAAAAGTCGACCGCTACATCTGCATTTTGCATACTGGTTCTCTCTGTATTTGGAATAGAAGAACTATTAGTCGTACACATATATAGATATATAATTTTAGTAAAACGTTATCTTACAGAAGTATAGATATAAAAGATACCTGGAAAAGTGTGGCTGAAGTAATCCCATATAGTTGGAGACTTCCCACCTTCACTTGTTGCACCTTCATACTACATCACGGACAAGGTTAGTTTTTTAGTGACAGTTGATCATTATTTTTTTTAATAGAAAATCCAATATTACAAACTAAATCATTTGTCTAATTCTTATTGTTCATAATGACATAAACAAAAAAATAAACTGAAGAATAGTTTTTTAAAAATTAATGTAACATCAACATCAAAAGGAATTATACCTACAAGTACGTACGTACAAATTAGATTCCACATCATTTGTTATGATAATTTATTTTTAAAAACTAGAATATTTGATATTACCAAGTAAAATATTACCTGAAACGCCGATGCAGCTGTTCCAAAAACAAAATTATCCGGAAAATCATGACGATCGAGTGCTCTAGATTCAGGAGGAAATGAAGTAACCTTCTTCGACAACCATGAGATTATTATAAGGAGCTGGATGAAAATATACACCTTCATATCTTTGTTTTTGTGTGTTTTAAGTTATGTATTTTCTTTGAAGTGTTCAAAGCTGAGATTTGTAGTTGTAACAAACAAAGCGTTTATGTTCTCGTATATAAAGAGAGAGAGCTTCGTCATGTGACGTTGTTGGTCTACGTGGAAAGGTATAACATAGACTACGAAGTACTTACATAAAATTAAACAATGATGATTTACCGTAAAAATAAAATTATGGAAAGATAAAACAAAAGGAGGAGAATTCCAGTTTTGGTTTCCTTATGTTTGAACCTCAAATACGACCGTAATCTTAGTTTATGTTCATCTTCATCTTTGAATGTAGTCGGGATCACTGGTTACATTCAAAACATTGTGAACATGCGTGTGTGTGTGTGTATGTTTGTATTTTGGACAAATGGAGATTGAACGTGGTATCAATATTTGACTACGTTCATTGTCCTGTCTTTTTGCATGTAAAACTCTTACAGCTTTCACGTTCAAAAAGGCTGGCGTTTCCTTTTACGTACTTGGATGATCTCGGGAATTATATATTTTTTTTATATATAAAAAAATCCCAAAGGAATGGCAAAGAAACAAAACATTCAGATGATCAGATATCGTTTCTTTTAATTCATTGGTGGATATCTGGACGAACCACACCGTGTCTTGAATTTTATCCATATATATATAATATGATATTGTAATGTGGAAATATACATATATTAGCATTTGAAATTTGTATTCTAAAAGCTGCAAAATTTGGATTTCTTGTGGAAATATTAGCATTTGAAAAGAAAAATGAAATATTAGTAGCATTTGGACTCCACTTTGACTCGTGAGTGGCGCTTCATGCAGGCAGCAGGCAGTGTCATGTATGATCACATTACATATAAAATAGTCAGATCAGTTTGAATATGGTCGCATTCATGTCTTCATTCCTAAGTTCCTATTATACAACGTAGCTAGTGACCACAAATATAGTGACTACTAAAAGTACACTGAATACAATTTAGTTTGAAAGACACATAGTTTCTTATAAAGTTGGGCATTGTCAAACTGGATATAGTTTAACCCATTAGCCCCACTCAGCTCTGAACATAATTTTTTATAATGATTCAAGTAAAATATATGATTAAGTCAATTAGCTTATGTCATGTTGTGAATTATCAAAGCACTGCATGCGTTCTCTAACCCTTTTTTCCTTTAATTCTCTAGATCGAAATCAACGTTTAGTCTTAATATATAAATTATCCGAAAGTGGCCGTAAACTATTTCGTCAAATTCGTAACTCCAACTAAAAATATTTAGATACCTTAATTCTTAGAACATATATCACTAAAATTAATTTTAGGATAGTCATAAAATTGTGGATATGTAAGTAGTAGTTGGATCAGATTCAGAGGTTTAGACTATATAATATATGAATGTTTAGCATATTTATAGTGTCGCGTCGCCTTTATTGACCTCTTGTGAGTCATAGTCTAGTTTAAATACTTTTCTTTAGTCAAACGGCGTACACAACACAAAGAATTATTTTTATTCGGATTATAGTGACTAGTTTATTGTGAGAAAAAAATATGTATCTCTAAACCTAAAAAGTTTGAAGCTTAACTTCACTCGTATATCTTGACATGACGTAAGTTTTTTTAACCAATTAACGTTAAATTTCCGAGATTGAGACACATTAACGTTGACGTTAGTATTTTTCAGTACAAGTTGATTTAAGTAAAGTAAGATCCCATTTTGCCATCTAAAGGGAATGGGAAACAATTTAAGAACACAAAAAAGCTAAAAAAATTGAGATGCTTTCGTATTTACTGGGCATTCTATTTGAATGCGTATAATAGAGAATATTCCCACATCGACACCAATAATTGTTACACTTACTGTCAAGTGTCAACTCATCACACATGCTATATAGTCAATAACCAAATCCATCACAATCGTTAAAGAAATTTCAAAATAATCCAACTCATAATACCACAAATGAACGAGGTTATCAAAAGGAGAATAAAAGAGTGCACCCTCTCTTAGCCATTCTGTTCTTCTAAAATTTGAAGATCCAACATTATTTTTTTCTTTTCAAAATGATAGACGCTGAAACTTAGGAAACTTGTAAACGTTACAGTTTATGCCTATACCGTTTCCACATGTTCTCGTTTAGTTTTTATCATTTTCCAAAGAGTTTAGTATTAACTCTCCTTATACCATCGTCCGTAACATCGAAAGATGACTTTAACATCGTCGAGTAAATTACATCAACCAGCCGGGTACGTTGTTTAAAATAGCAAAACCATTTTTATTATTTTCAAAGGAGGAAAAATGTTAAATCTCTCAATAGTGATAGAGAAACTAATATAATGGTTATGTAATCATCATCAATTGTTCTTCTTTTCATTCAACAATTCTCTGAACCACTGAGCGGATTTCTTAGGATATCTCTTACTTCCATTTTTGAAATCCACGTAAACCAACCCAAAGCGGACTGTGTATCCCATTGCCCATTCGAAGTTGTCTAGCAACGACCATGCGAAAAATCCCTTCACGTTTGCTCCGACCCTAAAATATGCCAGTTAAAGAAAAAACATTTGCATCAGAATTACATAAATATCTCACACAGGTGTGGAGGATTCTTTAACATTAGATTAAAAAAAAGGAAGCTTACGAGATAGCGTCTTGCACCATTTGAAGATGTCGAGCATAGTAATCAATTCTATCACCATCTTTAAGGAAGATTTTATTGGTACTAAATTCATCTCTCCCTACAAAGATTGATATAATATGTTATTAGGAGGAAACTATATAAAAGAATACATATACATATCAAGAAGTACTGAAGCAGTTGTTTGTGTGATTTACCGTTTTCTGTAATGTACATGACAGGATCCTTAAACTTGTATTTAGCATAAAGGACAAGATCACGAATTCCCTTTGGATATATCAAAAGCCAATCTGATGCAGCCTACAAGATCAAAGACCCACACGTACACAATTTTTAGAAATTTGAATTAAAGTCACAAATATTAACAACCGCTGCAACATTTTATGAGTCTAGACAAGTACCTTTGGACCGATGGGAACTCCTTCTCTTTCACCTGATTTCGAATACAAAATTGAGACTCGATTAAATTTAGTTTATAGTGCTTAAAAATAAGAAAGTTGGATGACTAGAAAACAGACCTGTGACACTGGTACAAGGATCAGAGAACATGGTAACATCTTGGGTGGAGCAGGGAACATCCTTTGCGTAGGTTGAAGAGTAATAATTGATGCCAATGAAATCATATGAGCCTTTCAGCATCTTAGATTGTTGTGCAGTGAATGTAGGTAAGCGACCGCCTTTCACGTTGTTGACCATATCAACCGGGTATTTACCGGTCACAAGCGGCTCCATAAAGTAATCAAATGTGAAGGCCATGGCTCGTGCTGCAGCCGCTCTATCCTCGGGTGATTCTGTGTATGGTAAGTTCCAAGCCGCATTCAAAGCAATACCAACTTGACCCTTTTGAGACGCCTATTGAACAAGCATATTTTGTCACGGTATGAACAGGATTAAACATAGCAAGATTCAGCGATTTGTTTTAGTAACTTGATGGTTAAGAAACAGAGCATCATGTATAATTTTCTAACCTTATATTTTTCTCTGTAGACTTGGACGGCGGCTCCGTGAGAAAGGATGAGGTTGTGACCAACAATATAAGGCTCGGTGGCTCCATTTCCACCTAGGCAATTAGGGTTAGTGAATTTAGAGCATCTTCCTGGAGCCATCACACCTGCAACATACCCTTGTTGCACCACTGTCAACGGCTCGTTCAATGTCATCCAATGCTTCACTCTATCTCCAAAATTCTTGAAGCAAACATCCGCATAATCACGGAAATCATTCCTATTTCATTACAAAAAATAAATAAATTAAATCAACAGTTCTTTTGGCCACTATATGACTTGTATTGTTAATAGTAATGGCTAGTAAAACTTGATCATATATATTCACAAATTGCTAAGAAAAGTTATTCAATTTGGAGGACTTACACAATCTCGGCACCAAGAAATCCGCCATAAGCATCTTCAAGGGCTTGTGGTGTATCCCAATGAAACATGGTTGCAAAAGGCTTAATTCCTGTATACAAAAACATAACATTTTACATTAGTGCTTGCGTTGCGTTGCGTTTATAACTAAAACATAGCCTAGTTTTAAGGGTGAAAGAAATATGGTTAGTCACTGTCTCTCTAAGATTCATTCAATCTGTACTAACTACTAATTCAGTAACGTTTCCAAATCCGTAAGAGTTTTGAATCCTTTTTTAAATACTAAAGTCGTAACTTTGAATTCATAGGAAACAGAGAAGCGTTACTTAAGTCCTCTGTTTTGAAATTTGGAATTTGTCTTTTTTACCTTTGGACAAAAGCTCATTGATCAAGTTGTTGTAATAGTCAATACCAGCCTGGTTGATTCCACCTTTTAGATTCCCACCTAAATAAGAAAAGAAAACATTGGCACAGAGAAAATAATCAAAATCTCATGTGTTGTGAATGATTGATCCACAAAGAGAAGAAGATGCATGGAACTTACGAGGCAAGATCCTGGACCATGAGATTGAGAATCTGTATGCATTGAATCCCATTTGATGCAATAAAGCCACATCTTCCTGTTTTTTTTTAAAAAAAAATACATGATATGAATATACATAATCAAAAAAATGTAACTGCTTTTGAAGCCAATGGAAATAAGAACAACTGTTTAATTTTTACTTATTTATTACCAAACAAAAAAAAAGAAAAGGAAAATTACCTTGTAAAGATGGTAAGAGTTATCAGAAACAGAACCATTGCTACCATCTTTTATCTTCTCTGAAAAATTAAAACCAAGAGAGAAATTTTAATCATCATATACACAATACATCTAGACTAGATTTTACAGATCTTGAATCCAAAATACTCGTATAGATCCTAACAACAACGTGACTAAACAATTTTAAATTAAAAAAAAAACCTGGGTATTTCTCAGAGAAGGTATCCCAGATACTTGGTCCTCTACCATCTTCATGAGCAGCTCCTTCTACCTACCAAGTGTTGAAAAAAAAAACAAAAAGAAAACATCCATAAATTTTTCTAACCAGGACTTTTCTTGTTTTTTCTAGATAATGTGAACGATTGGTCAGAATTGTTGGTAAGAAAAAGAAAAGTAAAAAGAAGAAATTGAAAAAAAGAAAAGAACCTGGTAAGCAGAGGTTGCAGAACCAAAAATGAAATCTGCTGGGAAATCACTTCTTCTTAATCTAGGCGTTGTAGAGATGTTGTTGTTCTTGGCAAGAACTCCACTGGAGGCCAAGACAATGAGTACTACTAGTACATAAAGATATTTACCTCTCATTCTTTTTATATTTTGATGATTTAAAGATCTTGTTTTTTTTTGTTTTTCTTTCAAGAAGATGAATGAAGTGGAGAGGCTTTATAAAGAGAAGAGACCTCTGGTTTTAAAACTGAGGGTGTGTGAATCTAGTAAAAGAGCGTTATTAGAGAAAAGATTATCTGATAGAGAGAGAGAGAGAGAGAGAGAGAGAGAGAGAGAGAGAGAGAGAGAGAGAATGAATGATATAATATTATAATTTTCTCAATTTAGTAAACCGGAAAGGGAAACAAAAATGACCTTATCAAGTTATATCAAAATAAGAAAAACAAAAAAAAATTGGCAAAAACATTAGTGAATTCTAGAAGAAAGAAAAAAATGCATAGGATTGAATATCTAAATATATTTATAAAAAAGCTGAGTCATAAAAATAGGATTGAAGAGAGAAAGCAAAGCATCATTGCACGTCTTGGTAGTGTACAGAGACATAAACGGGATTGTGCTATGGAACGTGAAGACGTGTTCTATCTTTGAAAAGTCTTTTTTTCTTCATCAACTTGATTTTATTTATTTATTTAAAAAGCGTTTTTTTTTTTGTTACTTGAAACATATCGACAAGGTTTGTAATTCTTGTAACGGCTATTATTTCAAAAACTTTTTTTACATTTGTTCACTTCTTTCTTTTTAAATCGTTTGTTTGAAATTTATAATTTTTTTTTGTAGTTGTATATTGTTGGGTTATTTTCACAGGTTGGTGTGAGTCTGGAACGCGTTGGGATTTGTCGGTCAATATATATAACGTTTATACGTTTTAACCTTACACGATTTTTTAAATACTATGTTGAAAAAGACTCTCTCCCTCTGATTTCGATGTGACGAACCAAACTCATCATTATTTGGTTTTGGAAGTATCGTATCTTTTTCCACGTTAGTCTTATGAATTGGTTCTTTATTATTATCAAATAAAAGGAAAAGTAGTATAAAAGCAGTCTTCGTTTCTGATTTTTTTTTTTGTTTAAAAAACTATCATAATATCTATATTCTCACAAGTTTTCGTTACAAAGTTTTTAAGTTTATAAGACAGTGAAAGAAGACTTTATTAAAAAGTTTTAGTTTTAATGTCATCAACCTTTTGAATTTAGTAAACATTGATGACATCAAACAACAGCAAGAGAAGACTTTAATTATAAATGTATTGGTCGTCTTAATGATACTTTCAGAAATAGCGAAACCCTCGGATGGGGCAATCTTTTAAAAATACGTGGTGAGATATTAGTGTCTTTTACAATACTACATTGTGACTTGTGAGAAATAGTTAGTTAAGATCAAATAAAACAAACGAGATCTTAGGACAGGAGTTCTAATGTTTTCGATGATTCGGACATCACAGGTACGTATATAGCAGCACGAAAGTGTACCAGAAGACGTTAACAATCTCTTCCTCTACTTCATGTGTACAACAAACAACACAAGTCAACAATTACCATTCTTCTTTCTCTAAAATCCTCACGATGTATCTAAGCAACATACGTTTTATTTATCTCAAGATGTTATCCATAGATACTTTCTTCGACATATTTAACGATGATTTCGAAATGTATATTAATGATTAAAAAGACGTAAAACTTTCACTTACAATAATTTAGATTTATGATATTTTAAGTGTAAACAAACGTGATGAATATTCCAATTTAACTATATATATTATTATTCAATTTAAGTAAATGTAATAGACAAAATGAAAAGTGAAAGCATAATTAGTTAATTACACAGAATCTGAATATTTGAGATTTATCTCTTTTCTTGTTTTTTTCACTTAAAAATAAATAGAAAAATATAGGAAGGAAGAAACGACGGTGTTTTGATTCCCTCGTAATATTTTGATAAATTTAATGAGAATGAATCTACACATTTTTTTATTTTTTATTTTATGGTTTGTTTTTTTGGGTCTGTGTTCTTATTTTGGCAAATAATGAGCTTTCGGCAAATCTGTAATATAAGCTGAATCACACTTCTTAGTTGAGCTCTGATTTGTTGCCGAACCTTCTAATTGATCTTTTCTTTTTCCTCACAACTCTACAAAGTACGAAATTGAGCTCAACCATATCAAAATCGAGTCTTTTTTTTTTCTTTTTCTTCTAGTCAAATTGAAATCAACCTCGAATTTGTGCTTTTTGTCCTTTGATTCTTCCGTCTTTGCAATATCATCTTCGAGATTAGTCTCTCCAACAGGATATCGAAGCTTTCGCGATGGACTACGAAGCGTTTGATAGCAGTGGTTAGTTCCTCAGACTCTCTAGATCAGCTCGTTGTTTCTATCAGATTGAAATTAGGGTTTACGCAAATTTTGGGATTTCTCCGTCCGAGTACTGTTATACATTGTGGTTTTTTGGTGGATTCGTGTTAAGTTCTCGTTATTGTTTTCAGTTTTTTTTTGGTGGTTTTGAAGATGAAATTTAGGTTCTTGTTTTTATTTTTTTTGGTTTTAATGTGAAGAATTTAGGTTCTTGTTGTTGCTAAGGAATGTAGAAATTGCAGGTTTACTTTACTAGTGTTTCAGTTAACTGAAATCGAGATTGAATTTGAGCTATACATATCTCGTTTGATCTCAAGCTGAAACCTTTTGAGTGAGTGAGTTGTGTGATAATGATTGTAAGTACTAAGTAGTGATTGATTACAAGGGTTTGATTGGATAATGCAGGAACCGATGATGATCTGCCACCGTCGCATAGGGTTCCAAGAGGAGGAGGAGGAGGACGTGTGCCTCTTAATGGACGACCTTCCAATCTTCCTCCATCTTATCCAAAAATGTATGACGATGTTGCTGCTGATATGGAAGCTCAGATTCACCAGTTTGAGAAAGAAGCATACATCTCTATTCTAAGAGCCCTTCAAGCTCAAGGCGATGCTATTTCATGGGTATTTTTCATGAATCTCGGGCTACTCTGATTTCTCTACTTGTGTTAGATTCATCTGTTTAGTTGAAAATCACATCTCTTTTTTAATCAATGGATCTTATTCAGGAAAAAGAGAGTCTAATAACTGAACTACGTAAAGAGTTGCGTTTATCGAATGAGGAGCATAGAGAGCTACTAGGTCGTGTTAACGCAGATGATACAATACGAAGGATAAGGTGAGAGCTACAAACCTGACCCTTGGTTTAGTCTATAAGGTTCTTTCTTTGTCTCTATAGATAACATACTGTTTTTCCGTTATTAGGGAATGGAGACAATCTGGAGGAATGCAACCAAGTGTGCGCAATGCTGCTCAATTGGTTCATGATACCTTGCCAAGCCCTTCTGTTTCAGCTTCTATGAAGAAGCACAAACCAAACCAGCCTATTCCTTCTCAACCATTTGCCAGTCCATCACCTTCTTTTCATCCTCAAGCTGATCCCACTCACCAGTTTGCTTCATCGGCAGCCAAACGAGGATCTGTTCCTATTGTCAAGGGCAAAAAGCATAAACCAGTGAGTTAAAAACTCAGAGAATTTTTGGTTTTTTTTTAATCTAAAAATTGTTTTCTTACAAGTTACTTTTGTTTCTAGGTTAATCCTGGTTCGTCTTCTACAAAACCCGTCTCATACCATCCTTCAGATCAACCTCCACGAGGACAAGTCATGAACAGATTACCATCTGTTCCTACTAGTTCAAGTGAACCAACAAACGGAACCGAGCCTGAATCTTTTATAGGAAGAAGAGTTAAAACAAAGTGGCCGGAAGACAATACATTTTACGAGGCTGTCATCACCATGTATAATCCACTTGAGGTGTGTGTGGCTTCGCAAATTGGCAGAAAGTTTCGGTATTTTTTATAAACTAAGAAGTTTCTTTATACATGTTTGAATATTCTATTAATCTTTACGTTTAGGGTCGTCATGCTTTAGTTTATGACAGTGGAACACTTAATGAGACATGGGAATGGGTTAATCTCTCAGAGGTAATTATTTTTTTATTGGTACTCTGCTGAAACTTATGAGGCGAATGTTCAAACTGTGGTCAACAATTCTTTGTTAGTTTCTAACAAAAATCTCTAATTCTGTAACAGATATCTCCTGGGGATATAGAGTGGGTAGGAGAGGACCCTGGGACTGGTAATAGATATGGTAATAACAGACAAGGTCATGGACTGAATAGAACTACTGTACCCAACAGTGTTACACAAGGAGGAAGCGGCTTGGGGAAGAACACTATCAGAAAGGATTTCAGAACATCACAAAATGGAACTGGGAAGAAGAAACATCTCGATATACGAATCCGTCAAACAAATGTCCTTGTCAGAGAGGTTGGTATTAATTGATTACTAGGCGAGTTTAACAGCACAATAGCTATGCTTATTTCTCAAATAATGATGATTCTCACTTCTCATAGGTGGAGAGAGTTCTTGGTGCACACAATCCCGATCCTCAAGAAGTTGAAAGGGCTAAGAGAATTTTGGAGGTTCGATCATACAATAACAGAGATACTTTCTTTTATAATTTTTTGTTTATGCTTAAACATACAAAAGTCTCAAAATGATATACCTTTTTTTTTTTTTTTTTTTTTTAAATCTAGGAGCAAGAGCATGCACTTGTTGGTGCCATCGCCAAACTTGGAGATATTTCCGATGGAGAAAACGGCAAGTTTTTAGTTTGATACCAAAAACTTAACATCTTCAAGCCCTTTATCCCCGAGTGACATTCTTCCATTTGAGCAAAATATAAGACGAAATGCTTATAACTTAAAATCAAATACATTCACTGAAATTCTCCTTCCTATTCTTTTGTACAGAAGGTGCCTTTCGCCTGTAGCTTATGTTTGAATCATGCAATTTCACCAAGGCACAGTGCAATGCAAGGTCCATGGAGGAGCTGGTGAAGAAGAGATCGAATGTCAGAGTCTCAACTTCTTTGATGCTACCTTTTTTTGGGTATCTGACTGTAATTTTTTCTGATACTAGAGATTAGCTCTACCCGGATCTCAGTTTTGTTGGATATGGGTTCGGTATCTGAGCGGTGTAGCTCTAGCTTTTGTAGGGACTCAAATGGTGGAAATGAGAAAAAATATAATGAACATTACAAATGCCAACAAAGCCAAAATACACTTTTCCTAATCCATAACTATGAGAAAATATGATTTCTAATGTTAGAATTAAGATAATATACTCCAAAGCGAACTCTATCGATATACAATACCTTAAGCTCTTAAGAAAAGCCACCAAAGGGGAAAAAGATGTTTTAAACTCTCATCTTCTAATTCTTTTCTTTGGCTGTTTATTGTCCTTTCCCGTGCTTCCGGTATCCCTACCCCGTTTTCCCGAGGCAGATGCGGTTGCAGTTGCTTCTGCCTCTGCTGTTTTCTTCTGCGGTCTCCCGGGGGCTCTTTTCACCGGAGTAATCGCTAACTCGGCCTTCTTTTTACCCACTCTGCTACTTCTAAGTTCTCTTGGTTTTGCTTTACTATCTTTCTTACCACTTCCACTGCTCTTATTCTGATCTTTGCTTTCTTTCTGTGGAGAGTTCTTCTTTAATCTCTTTAAGAAATCAGCCACGCTCTTCTTCTTGTCTGATGAAATCATCTTCTTCTCTGTTTTACCTGTCTCTTGCTGACTACTATTATCATTCAACGGATTTGTTTTCGACTCCATATGTTTCAGTTTGTTCTTGCTTTTACCCTTCGTGGTACAATTAGAGATAGCCGCAGTAGCAGCAACTGGTTTGCTGGCCCTTCTCGAGCTTCTTACACCAGTTACAGTGTTCTCTTTCTCCTCTGATAATGTCTCTTCTTCCATCTCCTCCTGTTGGCTAAAGCTTGAGGACGAAGGAGAAGCCTTAGTGGAAACAGAACTCCTCTTCTTACAAACGACAAGAGGAGCCGAAGATTTCTGTCTAGAGAGAGACGAGTCTGACGTTTCAGCATCAGCTTTGCCACTATTCGTAGCTGAGACTTCCCGGTTTATAAACCTGGGACCAGATATCCGGGTCTCTTTCCTCATTTCTCGAGAAACAACGGCTCTTAGTTCGTGAGCAGCCATTGATTCAGCGGAAGATAAAGGAAAGAAGACAATGGCGTTTGTGAAGAGAAGGTGTAGATCTTTGTAAAAAGTGAGGGTTGAAGAATCATAAGATCCTTGCTTCAAATTTCTCTGTATTGTCTCAATGTCCAAATGTTGCTTAACCATGCTCTTGTAATCCTTGGCCTCCTGCGAATTTAGTGGACATACAAACGTAAGTTACAAAATTATTATAGGCCCAATAATAAAAAGTTAGGGGTGAGACACGACAAAAACCATGCTACACCAAGACTCTGCCACGTGGACTAGATTGAGTAATCAAAACGACAAGGGACAACGGTGAACCACGAAAGAAGTGGGTTCGTTATATTAATTTTTTTTTTTTCCCTCGTCTCTCACTCTCTTCATATATTTAAACATTCCCTTAAATTGTCCGATAATTTTTTTTTAATTAAACGTAAAAATAAGATTTAAGAAAATATAGAGATTCCATATAATATACGGAATATCTATTCAAAATATTCCTATGATATTCAAAACTTTGTAAGAAGATTTTACATTTATATTCCCTATATAAACTTTTTAAATGGAGTTAAACAAACGAATATTGTTAAATTTATATTATGCATGGTTTCTATAATTAGGTGCTAACAAATTCGTATTTTTCTTACTCTTTCCCTTAGTAAGTAAAAGAGACGCGTAATATAACTTGATTTGTGTTTCAAAAAAAGTAACTTGATTTAAGTATGATTTATTAGATGTAGAAATTAGGAAAAAATAAAATAATTTAGCATACCTGGCTCCGAAGCCGGCGTTCGAACAAAGATCCACGCGGATGGGACCGAATCAGATCAAGAAGACCAATCAACGGCTGAGATTTACTCTCATCCGATCTGATCTCGCCGGAACCACCGTGTTTCCGTTTCCACTTCCTTTCCGACGTCCCTGACTCGCCTAACTCGTCTGAGTGACTCGCTTCCGATCCTCTACTATCCGATCCTTCCTCATCCTCCCCCGCCGTATCCTTACTAACCGGATCAGGATTATTATCATTATCAGCCGAGTCATCATCTCGAGTCTGACTCGGTTCACCTCCGCCAACTCTGTCGTCTTCTCCTACGGTTGCTGTAGAGTTCGACTCGTTCATCGACCCGTTTTCCCGATCAGATTCCTCCGCCGCTGAAACAGTCTTCTCACGGTGCTCTGTTTCAGAACCGTCGTTCTCCGATCTCTCTTTTTTCCTCTCGTCTTCCAGATCTGGTTTCTCTTCTTCTCTCTCCTCCTCTAATTTCTTAACCTTCAACTGAAGCGATCTAAGAAGAACCAAAACAAACCAAATACAAATTCAAAATCGGAAGAAAAAAAACTCAGATCCGTCGAAAGAGAGAGAGAAAGAGATTGCTCGTGTTCATACAATATCGACACATCGTATTGTTCAACTTCTCGACGGAGCTCAGCTACACGAAGATTTCGGAGCTCTTCAAGCCAAGGGATACCGACGTTCTCTGTTTTTTCTTCGTCGGCCATGGCAGTCGTCTCCTCCTCCTCTGCCGGAGCCGTATCGGTTTTTTCTTGTTCATGAAATCGACGCTTTAGATCCCGATACTTGTGTCGACACTTGTTAGCAGAGGCAAGGACGTCGGGGAGAGAACTCCGGGAACGAACCTCCGTAGCGACGGAGTCCCAGTCACGGAATCCGTGTCGCTTAACGGCGCATGCTAATAACAGCTCTTCCCACGTGCCCCATGCTTGGATCTTCTTAGTGTTGTTACTATCATCATCGTCTTGTTCGATGCAATCACGAGCTGATGAGCTAATATAGTTGTTGTTGTTATAAGCTTCCTCCTCCTCTTCCTTGCTCATCCTTTTCCATACACATAAACTCTTCTTTGATTCTCTCTCACAAACAAATACGCTCGCAGTTTTGGGATTTTTTATTTCTCTTTATCAGTATATATATTTTATTATGGTTTTCTATACTATTTAAATCTGTATTGTTGCTTTCTTGTCTAAACTCGCTCACTTTTTTTTTTTTTTTTTTTCACTCATCTTATTTAATCCAAAATATCAGAGAACAAATCTGTTTCCTATATCCAAGCAATGAAATTTAATGAGATCTATGCTAATTACTCGTACACGAGTACACCACCACCAATTCATTGAAAGGAAAGTTTGAATTTCCTTGTAAAGGAATTTATACCAAATAAAAGTTGTATAATTTTTAAATTTATTTTAAAAAGTTTTAAGCTAGAAATAAAAGCGAAAAGCAGATTTGATAAGTAACCCTAGATGTAACCGCTGCTTTTTGTATCCTTGACCCTTTCGCTTTTTCAAAAACATTAGGGCAAAGTGTAAACACTTAAACCCATTACCAGAAGAGAGGCCGGCCCAGTTAAACTTTGGTTACTATATATAGGATTGCTTTCCGTCGTGTTATTGGTGAAAGTTAGGTCGGACTACGTTTATTGAATATTTTTCTTAATAACTACTATTATTTTATAAGGACATTATTTGATAATTCCATTGGTCGCATTTGAATAATTTGCGATTGAAGGGATGTCTAAAATCAATGGGCCTCAACAATTAGGCCTGACGGACCCGGTGTACCAATTACCAAACCCACCACAACGCTTGGGTGTGTCCAAGATATTCACGTGTTTTAACTATATACAGATTTACGATTTCTTCCGAGTGCAAACAATTCCATTGAATTAAATGTGTAGATAGATACACTCAAATCGTTATTTATAGCCAGATTTGTGGATAATGTAACGATTTAGGGTGAGACAGTCAGCATTTTGTCCATTGTCCATCAGTAGTCCTTTCAAACACACGTGGTTGTCTCCTTGGGTATGTCTTGCTCCATTCTGGATATTTTAGTAAATACTCCCAAACCCTGAATGAAACACAACAAAATTAGAGCATGTGAAGATCCACTATGTTGTGTTTGTGTTTATAGATGATGATCCAATTGAAGCTATATATAACGAATTAACCTTCTTGAGTTGTCTACGAAGTCTGGACCTTCAGCAGAAGGTGAGGTAGAACAATTATTGAGGATGTCTTCATCAGATAGCTGATTAAGTTCCCAAACATATTCAACCAGACGCATTGTCCTGTGTCAAAAACAAAAAAGCAATTTATGAAACTACAATGGAGAGTAGTAGATACAGTGTTACTTTAAATTCGGTGAGCAATACATATATAATGGTCGATGAGATTATATGAAAAGCAGCACAAGTAGTGTTTTGTTTGTTTTTACCAGCGGCATGGTGCGATAATGAATCTATCAGATTTTGTGTCATATGTGTCAAGTAGCTTTCCCTTCCAGCTAGGATCATCAAATGACGATGAAACTCGAATTCTACGAACAATCTCATCCGGACATCTAGATGTTCTGTCGAAACTGGCTGGGAAAATTGAACCGGTAGATGTATCCACCTGATAAAAAGGATTCAAAGAAACAGCTTAATGTTAAAGTGCTAATTACCAATTCATAAATTTCAAGCAATTCTATTATCTAATTGAAGACCTCTTACTTCTTTCTTAATCCCTAAATAGAAAAGACAGTATTTTGACCAATGAAAACCAATTACAAAAGCATAGTTTTTACATGTCACCTACTAGCAATGGTCAATTTTTCATACTGTATTTGTAAAGAACCAATTAGTACACCTTATAATTAACATTCTAAGAGAACCAAAAAAGGCAAATGGTGTAAACAGCAGACAAAGTAGACTAACCAGGCATCCATTGAAAACGGGGCACGTATTCCCTTGTGCATCCAACTTGGTATTGTGCCCAAGAATAAAGAGGGTTTGAATGTGAAAGTTTTCTCGTCTCTTCTGGAAAGTTTCTACTAATTTGCAACACAAAGGATAAGAGTAACCCTCTGGTTCGGCAAAGTCACCACCATCAGCATTCTGCATATAACGGTCAATACATTCAGCTTAAGACCACTCTACTACTCTAGAGCTTAGTAGTAACTAGACTGAGAGAAAAGTACACACCTTTATGTCGACATCTTCATAACCACCAACCATATGTACCTGCATACAAAGGCGTGGACATTATTACAAAAGCACTCAAAATAAAATACAGAATGATATAACCATAAGTTCAAAGACACTTGGTAATATACATCTAACTCAGCATTGTCATCCTCTAAAACCAATGATAACATCTGGCTTAACCCCAAATCCACAACTTTTGGTGAATCCATGTGTGCAATAGACGTCCTGCAGTTTTCAGATGATCATAAATTTAAATTTAAAAGAAGTGATTGCACCTTATCCTCTCAATAGCGTATATAGGAACAGTCCTTACATTCCAGATTTTCTGTTGCGGATAACAAGCCCTACGCAAGTGGTTGCTTCATCGGTGCCAACAAACTGATTCTCATCAATACACAATTAGGACAGATCATTAGAAAAACAAAGTATACTAGAATATATAAGATACTCATTCATACAGCAGGTAACTTTAAACGGTGATGGGACAGGTGATGCAACAACAACATACATCAACAAGCGCTGGATTCACAACAGCAAATTCGCTTTGGAATATGTAAACATATCTGTCTTTTGTTGAGCTCTCCGAGTCACTTTCAGCGAAAGACACATTCTTTTCTTCAAGATTCTTAAAAGATTCAGAAGCTGACATTATCACAGAATGTCTCATTACATCAAGAAGTAAGCTACTTCCCTGTTCACAAAATGATGTATAAGTTAGCCATTTTTTTATAGAGTTCTGGTTATTTCAAATTCAAACAAATAGTGGAATAGAACAATAATTATTTTTGGGTAATTATTAGTAAAAGCATCAAATTTGACCAAAATCAATTCCAGGTTTAACGATCCCGAACCACATTACTAACAATATATAAGCAAAATCCTAGTTAAACCACTAAATAGAGATTCGTGAGAGAAGAAGAAAAAGAAATTTACCTGCGATGAAGACGACAAGGAAGACGAGCTTTGCTCATCTTGAATAAGTATTCCATCAACATAGATCATTATCGCCGGCGAGAGAGTTCAACGACGGCGATGACAAAAAAATTATGAGCGTCACCGATGACTTTTAACAAACAAGTCGCGTCTATATGAAAAAAAACAAAGTAAATAACAACTTGCCGTTTTTAGTTTCTAGGGTAAACAGAGTGACGTTTCAACCCCAACTACTAGATTTTATGGTAAATTACGAATTTACCCTTAATAATCTACCCCATAAACTGAAGAAACATAAGCTACTTGCCTACTTGGAAGAAAATAATTTTAATCTGAATCTTGAATTTTGGAACTTGATATCATACACTTTCAAGAAATTAAGTTAAATAAATTATTTTAACAAAAGAACAAAGCTATTGTATATCCAAAAGTTTAAGAGGCTAGCAGAAATTACAAGTACACAAAGAATGTGCATACATACATTCAACCATATTCAGAGAGAAGACAGTCAAATGAGGTTTTAGTAATGATGGAGCTCCAGCAGTGGTCGAAAAGCAGACTGGGTGTCAAGATTCCGGCCACGGTTTTACAGTTACCTCAGCCTCCTTCTAGACCTGGTCCGAGGTCCATTGTTTACATCTTCTGTTCTTCTCCTAGAAGATGAAGCAGAAGTACCAGAAGTAACCACTTCAGTAGGATTCACAGTTTGGCTTCTCGTAGCAATGGAGGAGCTTGGTACAGCAAACTCTCCAGGTGTTGATGGAGCTGCAGAACCAAGCCTGAACGAAATCGTCTGCGAAGCATTGGTACTTCGGTTTCTCTGATAAGAGGCTCGTACCCCTGGTGAAGGTCTTCGACGGTTTCTTCTCAGACTGGTTGTGTCAACAAAACTATCAACATCAAAAGCATCATCATCAAAGGAGGGTATGTCCGACGTATCAACTACAAGACCTGGGAAACCAGTAAATGATGTTAATAAACTCAATGATCCGAAAGGCGGATGCTGCTGATGATGATGCTGTTGTTGTTGTTGTTGCCCTCCAGTGTTTATTATGTTTGTCAAACCAAACTCATCGCCTTGAGCTAATGCTTGTAGTCCTATGGAATCAATAGTTCTTCTAATATGTTCGATGGTTTCGTGATCGTGCCCAGGGAGGAAAGGAATCCCTCGGGTTATGATCTTTTGACGAACACTTTCCACTCTTTTAGCATTAGGCCTTCGAGGTAGACTAATACCACACTCTTCTAACTTGGGTTTAGTACCATCACAATCATCTCCATTACCGTATATCGGAATCACCTCGGCGTCTGTCACTTCCCCATCGCAAACCGGACATTCCTTTATGTTTAAGTAAATCAAAGGCAACTGATAGAAACAACCCCAACAGAACAGATGACCACAGCAAGTCAAAATAGGATCTTCAGCTTTCTCCAAACATATGTTGCAGTCAAAGAACCCACCAGGAACAGAACTTGTTTTCTCCATGTTCAATGCCTTTGCTATTAAATAAGTCTTGTTCTCGCTGTTTTCCACAAGTCTCTCTCTAGAACGCTCATGTATAACTCCTGCAGTTGAATCTCTATGTTCGTTAGGCGAGACCAAAGCTGGTGTTGTTGTTCTTGTTTCTCGTTCCCTGATTCTTGAAACGATAGCTTCGAGCTGTCTTATGCGCTCTTCAATCCGCTCTTGTGCAGATTCAAGCTCATTTAACCAAGGAGAAAACTCCGTCATCAAACTAGCCGGAGACTCAGAATCAGAAGATGGCTCTTGATTCAAATCAAGATCCATTGTCTCTCCTTGGACACTACTGGTCATGATAGCTCAAAAAGGACCAAAATTTTACAAAGAGCTTTTGTAATTATTTGCACAGATCAATCAGAACATTCAAACCCAGCATCGTTTCCCTGAAAAAGGTTTAAAGCCAACCTAAACGTTTCCGATCCATAGATCAAACCAATTCATCCAAAATCAAAAAGAAAGCTCAGCTTTTTCACTCGATTGAACTGGAACTTCCCAAAATTCCGCAATCAAGCAACGCATGCATCTGTATAGAATCAAAAACACAATAAAAAGGAATCAACTTTGAATAATTTTTCCCAATGGGGGAAATTCAACAAACTTGATTACGCAAAACAGAGAATTGACCGCACAATCGAAGAAAACAGAGAGGCATATGAGGTTTGAAGAGAAAGAAGAGACCTTTTGAGAGAGAGAGAGAGAGAGATCAAAAGAAGCGGCGGATGACGTAGATTTCGAGGGCGGTGGTGATGATCGGTGGCGAGAGAGAGAGAGAGAGAGAGAAACACACACCGATAAATAGAAAAGGAAGAGAGGTAGAAGAAGTAGGTCTTTACGACAATTTAAACCAATTTTAATCTCTCTTTACGACATTTGATTTGTCTTCCGAATGTTTAAGGTTAGTGGTTGCGTTAGTTAATAATAGTAGTGTATTCGTATGTTTAACTTATGTTTATAAGGTTAAGGTTTACCCTAATATTTATATTACAATATAGTCATTAAATAATGTATTTTCCTTGGCCATGAGGCTAACAAAACATTATAATACTAGATTCGGATCCGCGCTACAGCGCGGGGGAAAGTTACCGGGTTTTTAATATTTTGTACGTTGCGGAATAATTTATTTGTGTTTGCTTTACTTTATTTTGATTATTAATTAAATTCTATCATTTTTAGATTGTATTTTTTGTGTTGGTTTCGAATATGTTCAAAATTATTTAAATTGTATGATTTTAGTTGGATTGTTAATTTTAGAACAATATGTGACATATATACATGTATAAATATTATACTATGAATCATTTTTAAAGTTTAGGGATTGACCCGCGGTACACCGCATAATCATATATACATGATTTTAACTTGGACCTTTCATGCAGTTTTGTAAAATTGCAAATCTCTAGAATAAACAAATAAAGAGCCAATGATTTCTTATTTCTTATCGTGTTAAAATGTAAAATCTGTGTTTATGTTACAATTTTCTGGTAGCAGAAACTTATTTATATAGATAATATTTTCTTAAAGTTAGGTTAGCGTTGAAAAAAAGATTAGCTTTATAATCAAGCCAGAAATTCGAAACTATTGCCAAATAAATATATTAAAGATGGTTGAAAATGAATTATCCCGTAATTGGTGTGAAGATCATAGTTAATATAGGAGAAAACTATACATCTAAATATTAATATAAGATATTTAAGGAACATTTTGTTTTGAAATATTATGGATAATTTGATAAATATTTTATATTTAATTTATATTTCTGATTTTTAGGTTAATTTGTTAAACCAATATACAAAATCATACATTAATGTATTTTTACTTAAACAAATTAAGATTAATGTACTTTCCAAAACCGATATTGATGGTTTAATTTGGTAGATTTCGAAATAATATATATGGAAACTGGTATTTAATATCTTTAAATTTTTAGTAAGATCCAATTGAAAAATTTCGGGTTAATTTTTTTAAAAAACCCGACCCAAGAAACTTTTGTACTTCTCTTTTACTATAGTAGGGATTATCCGTTTATCTTACCTAAATAAAATAATTGAAGATATTCACTTCTTTTTTTAAAGAACCCCTGTAAAATATCACTAGTACCATCAATTGTCTTTTAACTTAATAGCATCCCTAATTTTAGTAGCAACGCAATAGATGATATTAATTTTGACTAGTCTAAGATATGAAAATATATGATAACAATTAATAACATCATCAATTTTCGTATCTTTAATTCATAAAGATCCTTTTGTCAATAATATTGAGTCAATTACTCTTTCACTTCGAACGTAATAAATAAAATAGATCAAAAGACAGATTTGCATACTCATCAAAAACACTTTATTAGGAGAAGAAATCAAGTCCGGAGAATAAAGTAGAAAGCAAAGAAGGATCAAATCCAGCAAACACCGATGGGTCAACTGATGTGAAAACCGACGGATCAAACCCGAGAAAACCAGAAGACGAAGATGAACCGGATCCATCAATTGGTCCGCCACTACCCATTCCCAATGGTCCGAGCAACTCATGAAGCTGAGAGACTTGGCTTGGATTTTGTGGCGTATTGCTTACAAGATTATTAATCATCTCACTAATCATCGGTCTAATCATATCACTCGTAGTAGTCGGCACCACCAAAGGATACGCATTATAATTAATAACCGGGCTAGGAGGAACATTATTAACAAAATGCGTCGTACCAATTAACTGCGGTTGCATCCGGTTTTGAACAGGTTGGACCATATTTGTAGGAGTAGCTAGTTTTCTTCTAGCACACAACAAATGAGCATCGAATGCACCACACTCTCTGCAGCTATAGAGCCACGAGTTAGACCCTAGACCACGGCACACGCAACAGCGGAAGCTAGATGCCGTAGCGGATACAGAAAACGTTAAAGAAAGTTGGTGGTGAGGGTGAGATTGGTGGGTGACTCGAGAAGGCATGTTGGCACAAACCGTGTGAAGATCTATTCCGCAGTCTCCGCAGTGGTAAGCGAATCCGTCACCGTCTTTACCGCAGGCGTCGCAGCGGAATCGTCCTTCTTGGTATTTGGGAGAAGGGATCAGAGAGAGGAGATGGATGTTGTCGAAAGGGTGTCTGATTTTTTGAGGTAATTCGGAACATTTTAGGTGGATGTGGAAATTGCAAGGTTTGCATGAGTATGATGGAAGATTTAGGAGTTTTAGCTTGCAAACCACGCAACAATAAGAAGAAGAAGATTGGTCTTGAGGAATAAAAGATGAGTTGAACAATGGATGTGGATGACTGAAATGTCGAATTGAGTCCTCTGGTTTTGGCCTTCCCATTGGTTTGGTCAGAGAAATTTTGGAAGTTTTAAAATGCTGCTATTTGTCATTTGGTATATGAAAACATATAATTTCATTGGTTTTGGATTTGATATATAGGAAGACTTATTTTGTGGTAGTCATTGGTTACCGTGTGAAATGAATTATTCCTACACTTTGAGTTTGAGAGTCATGAACTCTTTGGGCGACGACTTCGAATGTCAATGGTTATATTGTTTGATCAGGTCTTAATCACCCACTTGGATTATATGGGAACCAAAATAATTGAGGAATTCTAATGTTTTGTCAATATTTCTTAAGACTGGAGATTTTAAATCATATATCCGGTGATAGTTTCGTGTCCAAGATCTTGCCATTCAAATGTCAACCGTCTTCTATATATATTAAACTACAATTTGGTGATTAATCAAAACCAAACTGAGAATTATTAATTTAGCCAAATATGGATTTCACAAGGCATCTAAATATTTTGCTATTTATAGTTTCTAAACGTTTCTTACACTTAAACAACCAAATTCATGCGCAATGGCTTCAAAGAAACCAGTTAATCGCCCATCCGTGAGGCACCCGAGTCACAACCATCCTCTGAACATCTTTAAAGCTAGAGGCAAAGATGAGGTTGTTTGCTCTGGATGCGAGCTCGAGCTAACGGGACAAGCTTTCAAGTGCATGAAATCAGACTGTGATTTCTTCTTGCACAAGTCATGTTTTGATCTACCTCGTGAAACCAATCACAAGTCTCACCCGGACCACTCTTTAACCTTGCTTCATTCTCCACCGTATGGTCAGTCTTACACATGCGACGCATGCGGTGAGTACGGATCAGGATTCACTTACAACTGTTCTGAATGTCAATACGATGTTCATGTTGGTTGTGCGTTTATCCCTGAGACCGTGGAGCGAGAAGATCACGAACATCCACTCACTCTTCTCTACAACACACCATGCAAAGGTCGAGAGGACGGTGCAATGTTCATATGTGATGTTTGTGAAGAAGATATGTCGGAGAATCTTTGGGTTTACTACTGCAAAGATTGTGATTATGGAACGCATGTACATTCATGCGCGGTTTATGAAGATCATGAGCCGTCAAAGAAAAATGGAGGAGAAAAAGGAGAAGGGAGCTCTGCGGTTTCAAGGATGAAGTCGTTGATGAAAGCTCAAGATGAGATGGCGGCGTTGCAGCTCGAGGCACGTATTAGGAATGACACTAATAATGCTATACTCGATTTATGGGATAGTCCAAAGCGGAGGTATTATTGGTAATCAAATCAACGAATGGTCAATTGATGAAAAAGTTTGTGATTGTTCTTTCTTTTGAAAATTTCGTTTTTTTCGTGTGAGTTACTGGGAGTGTTGTTATGTCATTTAATCTTGTATTTTCATTGTTATACAAAATGTATGGTGGAATAACAAGCTGATTGGTTATATATTTGGCTTATTTAACCATTATACACATATAAAAAAGAGCGATGATGATCTTGAAAATTATTGAGAGGTGTGAGAGGATAATATTGTGGATGGCTGTGAGACTTTGTTTTGTGCTATCCAATTTCTAACGTGAGATGTCGATCCTACAATTTCCACTCGACGACTTTTCTTTTGCTATGGGAATGTCAACGATTATGTCGTATGCCAAAAGCTGAATATACTTGGATTATATGGGAGGTTCATTGTTTTTTTTTTTTTTCTAATTAGAAAATCTTAGTCAATACATCATCAGTTTTAGATATAACATGTATCATGTATGAGGTGGATATACATTTAAAATTGGTAATATAGTTTTTTCTTCTAGCACAAGAAAAAAGATACGTTCGAATCTTATTGTTTTGTGGTTATCATCATCTCTACCGTGTGAATGTGTGGACTCATTTCAAACGACGACTTCAAAAGTCGACAGTCTGATTGTTTAAACAAGTCGGTACCCACTGGGATTATAAGGGAACCTCAATTATTGATAAAGAGTGAAGACTATTGTTTTGTCACTAGCTACTTCCTAACGATTGTCCAAATTGGAAATTCTAAACCACATACATCTAACAAAGTTCCCGTATGTAAATTTTGCAACTTAAATTACATGTCGACCGTCTTCTTCTATATATTAAACCACACAACCTTGTGAATCTCGATCCAAAACCAAACATAAGGTTATTTGGACGAAAACATAAATCATAAGTCCACTACATAGTTCTTAAACTCTTTTTCCACTTAACTAACTAAATCTAGACGGTGAGACACAATGGCTTCGACCAGACCGGTTAATCGCCCATCGGTGAGGCACCCTAGTCACACCCATCCACTGCGTGTTTGTAAAGCCCGAGGTGAAGATGAGATGATTTGCTCTGGATGCGAGCTCGAGCTAACCGGACAGGCTTTCAAGTGTGCAAAGTCAGATTGCGATTACTTCTTGCACAAGTCATGTTTTGACCTACCCCGTGAACTCAGTCACAAGTCTCACCCTGACCACTCTTTAACCCTTCATCATTCCTCACCTTATGGTCAGCCTTACACGTGTGATGCTTGTGGTGAGTACGGATCTGGATTCACTTACCACTGCTCTGCATGTCAATATGATGTCCATGTAGGATGTGCGTTTATCCCTGAGAACGTGAAGCGGGAAGATCACGAACATCCACTCACTCTTCTCTACAACACACCATGCAAAGGTCGTGAGGACGGTGCAATGTTCATATGTGATGTTTGTGAAGAAGATATGACAGAGAATCTTTGGGTTTATTACTGCAAAGAATGTGATTACGGAACACATGTGCATTCTTGCCCGGTTCATGAAAATCATCAGCCAAAGAAAAGAGAAAGAGAAGCGAGTTTGGAAGCTTTAAGGATGCAGTCGTTGATGGCAGCTCAAGATGAGCTGGCGGCGATGCGTATTAGGGATAATATCAAAAATTCTGTGATCCATTTTGGGGATGAACCGAGATATAAATGGGTTTATGAATGAAAAATCATACTGATTTGACGAAGCTTGTGTTGTGGTTCGTTTGGGCTGTTGTAAGTTCTTTTCATGTAATTGTATCTCTTAATAATTTTGGCTTAATGAACCATTCACATATATGTATTAATGAGAGATTAGAACACCAAAGCTGTTAGAAAGATATCAACGATCGACCTGGTCTCCTCTGTTCTAACCACATTAACTACAAAAAAATCTTGCGCCCAATGTTCATGGATTCGTAAGTAGTCATTAGATTAACAGCGATGAATGTGAGTAGGCAGATAAAAGGTTGAGATGCAGAAACATAGAAATGAGAGTTCTTTAATTAATGGCTAACTCTATACTGTATCTAGTTTCTTTCCGCAAGTGAAAGTCTCTAATATTGAAATTACTCGAAGACAATCCTACGCATTGGCTAGAGACTCAAGCGTAGTTAATTGACCTCACATCCTTCACTATGTCAACTCTATTGTATACATTTTACAGCTTGATAATTCTAAAGTTCATAACATTTAATTACAATTAGCTGTTTAATCAATTACAAATTATTAATTAGTACCATATATATACGGCGTGATGGATGGGATCAAGAAGGAATAGTTCCACTACTTGACTTTGAATTCCAAATGAGAATCAATCTTGTTTATATCGTATATCATTATCTAAACGCGTACTGACATTCTTGTGCCAATATAGTTAATATATAAGCTACAACTTGGTTAAATAGTCAAACCAAAACATATCACTACTCCCATGCTAAAGAAGACTCATTATCACAAGTCGTCTTTACTAGTTTTACTATAAATACTTTGAAATCGTCTTGATAAGAAAGCCTCCAACACACAAAAAGGAAGATATAAGTTAGAATGGCAGCAAGAAAACCGTCGGTGAGGCATCCGAGCCACAACCATCCATTGCGCAGTCACAAAGCCCAAGTTGAAGAAGAGATCATCTGCTCTGGCTGCGACTTAGACCTGGTAGGTGCATCTTTTAAATGCACAAAGTCAGAATGTGATTACTTCTTGCACAAGTCATGTTTCGAGCTTCCCCGTGAGACTCGTCACAAGGCTCACCCGGACCACCCTTTGACCCTTCTTTATTCCCCACCATACGAGTCAACTTATACGTGCGATGCGTGCGGTGAGTATGGATCCGGATTCACTTACAACTGCTCTATCTGTCAGTACGATGTTCATGTCGGGTGTGTGTCCATGCCTGAGTCCGTGGAGCGTGAAGGACACAGACATCCGCTCACATTGCTCTACCGTTCTCCTTACGAGAACGGTTTAATCTTTAATTGCGATGTTTGTGAAGAGACTGTACCGGACAACCTCTGGTCGTATTACTGCAAGGAATGTGACTATGGCACGCATTTACATTCTTGCGCGGTAGAGGAGGAAGAGGAAGAAGAAGAAGAGCCAAAAAGAGGAGGAGGAGGAAACGCAAGAGGAAACAAAAACAACAATGGAAATAAAGGAGGAAGAGGGTCAGCGGCATCGGAGTTAGCTGCAATGTTGGAAGCTCAAAGGGAGATGGAGAAGATGCAGATTGAGCTACATATGGAGATGCAAAGAGCTAAGATTGCCAAGAAAGCAAGAAAGGCTTGTCTCAAGTTGATCTAAAACCTTTTTTTAATCCAAATAAAATAAAATAAATACAAAACTTGTTGATCATGAGATAAGGTTGATACTTTGAAACTCATTTAATAATTGTTTCTTGTGATTTGGTTGTTCTTGTTTTTCATTGAAATGTTGCAAGCTTCCATGTTTGTTTGTTTTTCTTTCTCTTGAATAAAATAAAAAATAAAATAAAAAGTCTTTTGACTTTATTTGCTCTAACCATTACATACGTCACAGTCTCGAAGTTTAAAGTATAAAAGACTAATAATACAAGGGGTTTGAATCATATTCGAGAGAAAGTGGTAAACGATGATAAGCATTGACATGCTCGAACTAAATATATTCTCTTTGTCCGTATTCCGTAACGTTTAATCTTAAAAGGAATAACAAAAAAGGTTTCGTCTCCATTAACTAAACTAAACACTTAAACAAAACAAAAATATTTAATCCGAATAGCAAAAGTCAAAGTCAACGTTTAGAGATACAAAACAAATATTAAAAAGAAAAAAAGAGATTAATAAAACAAAACATAACTAGGTTCAGATCCGCGCTACAGCGCGGAGGAAATAATTATAAATATATAACTTTTAAGGGATTAGAATATGTTATATTTTTTGTCCAAAAAAAAAGAATATGTTATATTTTAGTTTTATTGCAATGCAGTCGATTATGGTGAATAATATATATGTGTAATAAATTTAAATAAAATAATAAACGAAAAGTTAGTAAATAATAATACATAGAGGTTTGATACAATTAAAAAAACAGTGAAAATTTAACAGCACAATAGAATATTTATCGACAAATTATTCAATTTGACCATTCTTGTAGTAGAAGTAGGAATATATGTAAAAATTACATACTTACAATATATTTTTTTGAAGGACCAACCCGTAACAAAATTCATTTTTTTTAAAACATTATTCATAACTCGCTTTACCATTATAATTGTGATTTTTACAAACTATCCGCGAACTATCGAAAATTTCCATAGTTTGATATATAATATATTTTATCAATAAATTAAAATTATGTCTCCAAAAAAATAATTTTAGTAATTTAAATTCTATTTTAATATATTTTAACATTTTAATTATAATGTTTTGAAACTTTTGAAACTTTTAAATAGACTCATGTAACAATGGTTTTAATATTGGTCATATTTATACTGATTTTAAATCATTGTCCAAAATATTTAACCGAGTGTAGTTGAGTATTATATGTCCGTTTTGAAAATTCAAATTGCAACATATGCAAAAAAAAAAAAAAAGTTAAATTTTTATTAATCATTTTTATTATATAGTATAATATCATAAATTAAAAATAATATCAAATAAAAGTTAAAGAAGAATAATAATTGATTAGTTAGAGATTTATTAGAAAATCATAAAATTAGTTATGGAAATAATATAATTTTAAAATTAGATATGGAAAGTATCTGATGTATGTATCCGAACCCAATTTAATATCCAATTTTGAAGTATCCAATTGCTAAAATCGGGTTAATTTTTTAATTTTGACCCGACCCATATTCTATTTTGTACTTATCTTTTACTAATATAGCGATTATGCCGTGAGATTCACGCGCGCCTGCTTCCCTGATGATCCATCGTCTTTTGTTTTTTTTTTCCATCTGTTCAAAGTTTTACCCAACTGCCGCTATCAGATTTATAACCCACACGAGATCATACGAATCAATCATCTATCAGTAGTAATTCATATTGATTAGTTTGATTTTCAAACAAAGAAGAGAGCAGAACAGAGAGAGAGAGAGAGATATGGCGGAGGGCAAACCCGACGAACAGCTCTTCCAGCTTCTTTCGGGTCTTCTTCAACAGGTTTCGATTTCTTCAATTTCGTTATGATCTGTGAAATTTGTTTCATCTTGATTTTGATTTTGGGGTTTTCTAGAAATTTCTCTTATTCTAATTTCAATCGCTCCCAGTTTATGTCCAATCCATCATCGGTAGAGCTTTTTTGATCTTTTTTTCTTCTTAAAGGTGGAATCATTGACAAATACAGAAGAGGTTGAGCTACGTTCTAAGATCGAAGCTCTTGGTTTGGAAGTCACCAAAGTCCCATCTAAGTCTGCTCAACACCTCAATGAGGTCATGTGTCCTCTCTTCATTCATACTCTGATACACACATTGTAGCCTAAAACTGAGGTTTTGTTTGTGTGTGTGTTTTCAGGTGGATATAGCTAAGGAGTTGGATAAGTTATCAGCCAAATTAGACGATGTGGATGAGATGATATCATCAGCCATTGCTTCTGATCCACAAGTTCAGACGCTTCTTAGCGGCACAGCCGATGTTTGGATGCCCGTTATTACTGCCGGCACTCAGGAGAGACTTAACTTCACTGCCTCTCTTGCTGATGATGACCTTCCTAATAACGATACTACTACTACTACCAACAAGCCCAGCTCTTCTTAATCCCGTCATGTCGCACTTCTCTCTTTTGCATTCTTGTTTCTTCTTTTGTATATCATAAATCAAGAAGAGTATTTATTCATGAGTTATATTGATGTTGTTGGATGTTTATGCGAATTGAGTACAACTGTTTCTTTTATTATTATCTTGAGTTTTCCGACAATGCAAATTTGCACCAAGCAGTTGTTTCTCAAATCCAAAGAAATAAAGAAAATCTCGAAAGAAGAAATTTCTACATGAAACAATGGTTCTTCTGTTAATAGAAGGTAAAAAGAAAATAAAGCTATTCAGTGTGGAAGAGAATGGCTTTTGAGTAAACAAGCATGTGGGAGAGCTTGAATCGGGACTCTGGGGTGGTGGCTTAACCAGATGAAGCTTTCTTACAGTGGGCCTCAAGCCAGTCCATGGTAACACTCTTTGGCCTCTCCAGTGCTAGTCCAAGTGCTCGGTCCCATATAAGCTATGAACCAAACACAATTGACAATAGCGATCATATGAGTTATGTCTTACATAGCAACAAAGGCGTATTGTGTAAATATATAGATACCTGAGAGCAGATGCCAAGACTCCTTGAAACACCAAAGAGCACGGTGTAGTACCTATAAAACGCATAACATTATGTATTTCTGAGTACTATCCTAGTGCAAAATTATACTTTAAAGGAGATATCTGCTTCTTAAGTACCTTGCTTCGGTTAGACCATAGTGGTTCAGCAAGACCCCACTGTGAGCATCAACATTTGGCCACGGGTTCTTCACCTGTAAAAGGCCATCATAGGATTTGTAAGAAAATATATATACAATTTTCAAATGACCGGTTCTCAGACGTGTCATACTTTCTATGTAATCCATTTACATGAAACGACACCTCTATTTAACGCGAAAAGATAGAAATATTACCTTTCCAAGCTCTGTGAGAACAGGAGGGACAACTTCATAAAGCTTTGACACCTACAGAGTAGGAAGGATTTGTAAGCCACTGGACATTTAGAATTTTGAGAGCGCAACAGAAAAGATGGGGGGGAAAAAAGTACCAGCTGGAAAAGAGGGTCATCAGGTAAATGCTTCAGGGCAAACTCTCTTTGGCATACATATCTTGGATCAGTCTTGCGCAGAACACCGTGTCCATATCCGGGAACAACCTGCAGACAAATCAAGAGTCGTCAACAGAGATTTATAGTAGACTGTCCTCGATACATTACAACATACATGTACAAGAAAATAAAGCAAAGAATGCAATGTAGAGGAATTTCATGTTTTTACCTTGCCACTGTTTAATGTCTTCCAAACATATTCTTTCAACTGCTCTTTCGATATGTTTTCTCCACATTCCTCCACAACTGATTTGATCCAAAGCAAAACTTCCTGTTGCAACAAGACAAATAAGAGTCTAAGAATCTGTTCCACCAACTTATCATTGTACCGTACAACTACACAAGCTACCTAGATAATATAGAACAGAGAAATTTCATGAAGCTCTGACGTAAATTGAAGAATTAACATTTATTCAAGATATAGACAAGAGAGAATACCTGATTAGCCAAACCATGGAGTGGCCCAGCTAAACCATTTAATGCAGCAGCAAATGACAGATATGGATCTGATAGTGCACTACCGACCTAAATGCACAAGTATTAATTTCAGCAAAAGATGAATCATCAGAAACATTAAAAGGTCAATCCTCTACAGGAAACATGGAGAGGCTGTAAGAAATGCATACCAGGTGACCAGTGTGCGCACTAACATTTCCACCTTCATGATCACTATAGCAAACATAAAACAGTAGAAAAACCAAATATCATGCTACAGTATACTTTTAGGTCTTAAAAACAATAATAAACACAAGAAGTTTAAGCTTAATTTAGGAGAAACTAATACAGACCTGTGGATAGTGATGTAGAGCCTCATGAGCTCTTTCATCTTTTCATCATCAAATCCCAACATGTGGGAAAAATTTGCACCATAATCCAAAGATTTATCTGAGGGGATGGAATCACCATTCTTGTACATCCTGCAATAATTGAGTGGAAAGGTAAAATACAAAGAAGAAACAATGGATTACAAAATTTCCAATAAATATGAAAAAGATTACACAAATATATATTCTTCACTAACCTCCGATAAATATAGGCAGCTACAACAGGAACACGAGCAATCAGGTTAAGGCAATCCTCATATGTTGGCTCCCAGAACCTAGACAAAAAGATCATTGTTATGATGCCAGCTACTATAAAACGTTAATAATATCTATACCAGAAACTTCAAAAGCATACTTTGACTTGTGAATTCCACTCTCATATGCCTTTTGGAACTCACTTTGCACCTGGATATCATGTAAAGAAAATTAGCATTCCCTGAAAATTGTGTATTTATGGCAAAAAAAGAAGAAGAGGCTTTAACCCATCTCACAACAAGAACAAACAAACAACTATTCGAGTAAACAGATCCACACCTGGAGGGCCATAACACCACTAGCAAATTGAGTCATTGGATGAGCTGTGGAAGGCAGGGCATCGATGGCATTGTACACATAATCTGCATAATTGGATACAAGTTAAGAATTGAGTGAAGAGTAAGACGAAAAAAACATTTATGTCGAACAAGGTTGGATGAGCCAATAACAGACTGCTTTTCTGTAACCAGCCAGAGCCAGAATGTAAATAGGCAAACCTGGCACAGCAGCACGGCTTGCCAAGTCTTTCGACAGTGCTTCAACTTGCTCTTTGCTTGGTACCTTTATGAATAGGGGTAAGAAAGAATATCACTAGATGATATATTGAACGAAGTACCCATGACCAACTTATAAAAATGTAGAGTAGTCACACCTTTCCAGTTAAAAGAAGCCATAGAAGACCCTCGGGCAATGGTTCTGCTCCAGAAGGGGCAGCAGGTAATACTTTTTGGCACTCAGGGATAGTTAAGCCCCTAAAACGAATACCCTGAAACAATGATAAGAAAAATTGCAACAACAGACTTAGAACGGGAACGATGAATACTTGATATATTCGAGATCTAGGATCTAACCAAGTAATTATAACTATAAACAAAGAGTTATCAGTACCTCATCCGCGTCAAGCAATGAGGTTTCCCAAAGCAATCCAGTCATCCCTCTCATTCCACCAATAACCTTAATTTAAAAGGAGATTATGATGAGAAAGGTGACAACCATATAAACAAACTAAAACCGTGAAAATCATCATTGTTTCTACCATATCAACAGTGATGTTTCCCAGCTGGACCTTCCCATGCTCTGACTTGAGTTTCTTCAGACGGTCCTGAAATTGGGAAAATCTTATGAGGAAAGAGGGAAGTAGAAAAGCAAAAGAGATTCACTGCAAGTAGCATGTAAGAACAATCTCAACCATCAGAACTATAATACACAAGTTCATCTTTTCAATTAATATAAAGGGGGTCTACGCTAACCTGCTGTTCCGGAATTAACTCTTGCAGCTGCGACTTGAGGTCCTGCATTGCCACCATTTATACAAAATGTAAAAAAAAGACCCCACAAGCAACATGTACAATATTGAAACAGAAAAGTAAAGACCATTCTCTATTCAACTATGAATAAATCAAACATAAATATGAAGGTTAGTACGCATTTAAAGATGAGCTTGAGACGCGAAAAAATACAAAAGAAAGGAGAAAATTACCATGTCTGTAGAGCTCTGCATCTGGAGCCATCTAACAGAATTGCTGAGCGAAGATTGTTGCCCCTGGTTACATAGATCCGATCACCAATCTATTAGCATTAAACAGAGAAACCAAACGGAGACAAACACAAAACTCAAAGTAAGATTGTCAAATACTCACGACGCGAGACCTCAGCCTAGAAAAGGCCGATACGCTGCGGAAGAACACCATTATCCAAAACTCAAAAACCTGTGACAAGACAGTATCCACCAAATTCTCAAAACAAAAGCCGATCCGTGAAAACTCAAGCGATCAACACTCACCAGAATCAGAAACAAACATATAAAAGAGGCAAGGCTTATTAGCTGGTCAAATAATTCAAGGAAACTCAAAAGATTCGATCAGCGCAATTCACCGGAGATTTCAGATTCCAGAATCAAACAAAAACATGGACTACATTCTCCGAAAGTAATGGAAGAACAAAATTAAATGAGAAACTACTAAGAAGCAGCGACGAAGCTTACCAAAGAGTCGGGAGCTTGATGGAGATCGAGAAGGAAAAACAAAATGAAGTAGAGCTGCTGCGTCTGCGTGTGATGTACAAAATTATATAATACGGCGAAAGGCGAGCAAATGACATTTGTAAATAGAGCTGGCTGGGGAAGGTTTATAACACAATATTTCCAATTTTGACCCTCTACAACTCTGAGAAGACAAACCAAACTAAACCGGGGGTACAGAATCCTTGCAACATACCGGAATAATTAAAATCGAATAATGCGATCTCATTGCTGACGAGGTCATTTACAAATCTCAAATTCAATTTCGGTGTACCGGTGTGGTTTATTTTTGGTTCAGATAAGTTTCCTTTGTCGTTATTATATTTTGTTAATATTTATGAGCTTTTCAAGCAGCCGGAACGTTTCCAACACCTAGAAAAGTCAGGTTTGAAATCGTCCTGTACAATGTTTTCATTCGATATTGTGCAATCAGAACCTATTTAGACTAGTTATAAAATATATATAATCGTAATGCCTGAAAAAGTACACTAGTCAATTATTATAACATGTACAGAACATTACAAAAGAATTTTTTTTTTTGTAAAAATGTTGACGTTCCAGAACCAAATTAAACCGAAACACTGATCGATCCTTAGAGTTTGGCCTTTTCGCGTTTTGGGAAACCAGACCGAAATATTTGGCTTTAAATGAGATGGTCAACGGGTCACGGGCACTTAAATCTCTATAAGCTTTGAAGCAGCTCGAATGTTCTAATTCCAAACCTTGAAAAGTCATGTTTGATAGATAGTCTTGTCTTTTTTCTCTCATCCGGTGGTTTAATCTATGCCACCAAACCTAATTAGACTAACTGACAAATGAATCATACAGCCTGAAAAAATAAATGGACTAATTAAATATTAGAACTTTTGTACAAACTAAGTTTTAATTTCAGTTAGAGCTGCGTTTGCTTATTATCACTATAAACTATCAGATTAATAGATATAATGTCTTTTTCATATTTGATATAGATCTTTGTCACTAAGATTTGACTTTTAAATAAAATATTTTGATACATCTGTAATAATATTAACTTTCAACATTGTAAATAATTATCAGTAAGTTTAAACTACTTTCTAACCAAGAGCAAGACATTAATATTGTCACTGCAGTGCTAAAAAGGGTATATCACAAAGACAACATGAATCTCTTAGACCAACATTATCAATGGTATAAGATCATTTTTTTGACAAATTTTAGCTTAAGATCTTGCTAAGATACCTTTAATAGTATTCAGGAATCCTTACATGTTAGTTTAGTTAGTGTACTTTACTTAACCGTTGACATATGTAATATCGATATACAGTCAACCACATGAATACATGATTCATTTGTATCAATCACAATGGAAAACTAGTCAATCTTAATTTGTTCTAATTACCATACAAACATGTTTTTCCCAAAAAAGTACAGATCACATATGCACACCAGAGAATTAACACACATCCAATAATATCACATCAATGAAGTTACATACTAAAACAACTAGGGTTTTTCGACCGCCGACAACCTCTTAATTAGATACAGTCACTTCTCCTAGAAGGGCTGCACGTAAGTTAAACTCTTCACCACAACTCTCAAGCTTGGCAAAATCAGCTTTGCACCAAATGTTTAAGTTTCTCGTCGTACCCATCAAATTCAAAAATTCATCAAGATATCTATGTACAACTTATATGCATTTCTCCCCACAACATATGATCTTCGTCCTTTCGATTAGATCTCACCAAAATAATGCGATTTGCAGAATCAGAAAGCCTGAAAAACCCTAGAAATTAAACTGTTATATATATAACTATGACGAATTATGACCCTTTGTATCGAAGTTGTTGTTGTTGTTGATGTTGTTGTAGATGAAACCTTCAACTTGTGAGCTAGAAGAAGATCTCATGGGGAACGAAGAGAAGTAATCTTCTCCGACATCTTGAATCAAACCTTCTAAGTCAAAGTAAGTGTTTGTGTTCAAAGTGCTCTGATCACCTGATCCCCACTCTTCTTTCACCTGGCGGTTTCCTCCGTTTGCTAATAACCCGGAGAAACCCAAAAACCGGTTGACCGGCTGATGGTCTCCGCAAGCCGGTTCATGGGACGTTGGAATTCTCGGTTTGGCTCTCTTTTTACCGGTTTTGGCCTCTCCAGCAGCTGGTTTTCCGGTTAGACTTTGAACGAGTGAACGGAAGTTCTTGACGTCGGTCTTGATTACCTCCGGTGCGAATATATGGATTATGCGGATCTTGGGCTTGATCTTGGATATTACTTGTGAGTTCTTGTTCACGGAAACCCTAGAGCTTGAACCTTCATGAAAAGTTTGAAGTTGAGTAATCTCCATTAAATCTCTCACAGTTCAAGAGAACAAACAATAATCAGAAACGATTGAGAGAAGATCTTTGAACAAAACACTTTCGTATGGCGTGGAATAATACCGCGGCGGTTGGATGGTTATATATATAAATGGTTATATAAAATTTTAAAATATTGGATTGTTGGTTAGTCAATAACATTAAATTAACAAATAACTTGAATATGAAAATGAAATAGAAGATGTAGGACGAAACAGCTATGGACCTGCCTCCATGACACACAACAAACAACTTGATTAAAATAAAGTTTTGTGTGTACTTATATCATATTATGTTACTTGAGAACATTAATTGTAGTTATGTTTTTTCACAGTCTGAATATAAAATGATGTGTTTATGATTTGTGATTAATCAACTGACGATATATCTAAAGCTATAATATTATTATTATTACTGTATATAATTAACTAAAATATCTAAGCAGTAAGCATAGATAGCGTGATCAGAGAGTCATATATATATTTTTTGGTCGCAAATTTGTGGGTGTGCGTGTGTTAATTGTCGGCATGTCTGTTATTTTCTGGTACGTTTTGGGATTGGCTTTCATATACTTTCAGAAGTATTTATGTTTTAGTTTCTGTATATACTTCTTTTAATTATTACAAGTTTCATTTTTGTCTAACTGATATGAAACTATGATATTGGACGTCTCTGGCTACATGTTCAAATAATTGATAGTCTCGTTATATTCTTTTGTCTCGTGACGTCGTGTGTGGAATTTAACTTTATCAAAACTTATAACAATATTAATAGATGGAAAACTAAAATCGTATGCAAATTTTAATATCAGTTTCTATAGTTTGTGGGGTCAAAATCTGACTCAGGGAACTGTCATTTGAAAACCGACCTAAATCCAATCCTACTTGTTTAGTGAATTTTCTTAGGTTTGATGATGCTTTGTTTTTATATCAGATCTCGTATATCTTTTTTTTTATATAGTAATAACAAGGTGGGAAAGGTTAAGAAACCAGAAGATAAAGATCATTGCCGTTCATATGATCTTAATTTATTTTGAATTTAGTTTTATTAAAACCAAAGATTTCCTTCTAGCCAACTTAATTAACCCCCCTTAAAATAGCTAGTTTTGTAATGTCATCTCTATGTATTTAGACACTAAACATATTGATGAGGTCATTCATCTACACTGTAATGTTTGAGGTGTCGACACGTAGATATATATGTCATTTTTTTTTTTGTCAAATATATATGTCATTAGTACCATAGTATGCTTAATTAGAAGCAAAATTCTGTTTTCTCGTTTTGGTTCATTTTTTAATTAAGTTGTAATATAAAGTTTTGCACAGAGAAGAGAAGCAGACGCACGAAAGAAATATTTTATACCAAAAATGACCTACATGACACAATACAAACATACAATTATTTTTTATTTACTTTTAAAAGTTGCAATTTTATATAAAAAATAGTTGACTTTCGCTTGCTAACAAGAGCGACAGGGTGGATTTAACCTCCGTTGACTTCTGTTATTTATTTTTATTTTTTAAATAGAATTAGACACGAATTAGAACGACTGTCTTTAGAACAAATGTTAATTTCTAATCGTTGTCACAAATTAAAGCATATTGGCTTATCACTTCTACAAAATTACAAATAATTTTTGTAGTTGTTAAATTCAAAGTTAAACCCACATATATATATGTTGTTAACTCTACTACCTATGTAGTTAGACTTTCGATGTAGCTTTGGCCTAAGCGTGAAAATTTTGGTTTTACATACATACAGTACACTAATCTTTTGGTGAATTCTTATATATGCAGTATACCAATATTGCACTATTTGGTGGTTTTGACCTTTGATTAATTAATTCTTGTAAACGATAGCATATGATCATAAGGAGATGTCATATTAGTTTTCAATATTGGTAGTTATTCTATTTATATTAACGTCAACGGATTTTAAAGTCAAACTTATTTATAAAGGAAAACAATAGTAGTATTTGATACTGGCGCGTTTTGTTTTTATAAAACCTAGAGGTAATAGCTGTATGTTTAAAAAAAATTAGGTTAATAACCTAAATTTTGGGGGAAAAAAGTATATGTAGTCATTATTTAATTCCATTACGCGGACTGGAAGACTTGTTCTATATACTCATGCGTCTGCTTCTCTGTACAATCGATTTAGATATCTAGAGAGAGAGTGAAGTTCATTAATTTCGTTTCATGATTTTACCAGTGATGATGTATATAACTAAAATGATTAACTTGTGAATTTTGCCTTCCTCCACTCAGTACTATAACACTAGCTTTTGTTTAGGATTCACAATTGTCTCTTTATTTATTAAGCAGACCCAAACCCAATTATTAGGTCTTCTTAGCTAGTAAGACTGATCAGATTTAATGTTTGAAAAAGGTTTAGTTACTCGTAAATACTTGAACAGATATTAAAGTATAGGAATAAATACACCCATAGAGGCTCAATGTATATATTTCATCAATTGTGATGAGATAAATTTGGAACGTACATTGAAAATATAGAATACCATTTGATGAATTTGTTGTTGAAATATAGGTAAATCCACACATATATATATATATATATAGATTTGAACCCTACAACATTTAGCCGTTTAGATTTTGGTACACATCGAGAGTGAGTCCCGTACGTATCTTCCTCCAAGTCATCCTCTAGGGTCAATACATCGAACCACTGTCGTCTCCAGTAGCTATTGCAACCGGCAGCGACAGAGAGGACAGGAGTTGTGACTTGTGAGCCAAGGAACAATGCAATCATTATGGTATAAATGGTTGCATGGCAATCTCCTAGCAGATTCTCCGACAACGAAATCTTCCATACAAATGGCGCATAGCAAAGAAGATTCGTCTGAGGAAGAACCACGCACCATTGAAGATGAGATCTCAACGGTCGGAATTGCTTCCATTGGATCGAGAATTTGTTGCTCCTCCTCCTCGTCTTCGCTATCATCATCCTCAGCAGATCTAACTCCAAAAGGGCCCGAAGAAATGAAAGAAGAAATGATACCACATTGAGGACAGTGTGGATGAGAAGTAGAGGAAGAAGATGGGATAGCGATAACCGCGATATCGACGTCACATTCTAGGCACATGTAATTCCACATCACCAATTGGTTTTGGTTAGAGGAGGAAGACATATTGACAAGTTAGGTGGTTGAGAGGGAATTTAATTAGTAAAAAAAACATGGCATCTCTTTAGGTTTTTATAATATAATTGGGGATGCTTGTAACAACGTATCTCTAAGGTTTTTGGTATTTCCTTCCAATATTCAAAGATTCTAAAATTTAAGAGAGTCAAATATTTTAGTTCTTGTGGTATTGGTCAGATTGCGTTGATCTGCTTTCCCTTTATGTATAATATGCTAGCGGTCAAGATTCATAAAATGGTTAAAATTTCAAAATTCCATGTACCTATATTTACTAAGAATGGAAACAAAATCATTGCTAAAGTTTGAAATCTAGTGGATTCTACTAATGTTAGTATGCTATCAGCATTCCAAAATCTCAATTCGTATGGGAAGCACATATTGTCTTACAAGGCGCGGAAAATTAAGATTTTGAATTTGGAGAAGTTGATGATGTAAATCATCTTTTTATTATAGAATAAAGAATATAAAATTTACTAGTACACCTACTTGTTGGGAAAGAGAGTTTACATATTGTTATAAAATGTTGACACAAAGATTTACATAAACACTATTAACTTATATATTAGAATTTCAGATATTAATAATTCAGTTACAAAAAATATGTACAACTGATATTAAAAATGTTGGTGCTAACAGCTACCATAGATTTCATGATTTCATCTCATTCCTTTATAAAACAATGATTCGAGAATTTTGGCAAGAAGTCGCTTTGGCCGAGTGGTTAAGGCGTGTGCCTGCTAAGTACATGGGGTTTCCCCGCGAGAGTTCGAATCTCTCAGGCGACGTAATATTTTTCCTTTTTTCCGAATTAGTACTTCCAATTATCTTAAAACAAAACTCTAATCTTCCAATTTCTTCAATCCCAAGTCTGGTTATAATCTTCAAACAAAGTCAATCCAAAATTTGCATCACAACAATTCAAAATCCACAAATTCATGTCCCCTTTATTATTATTATTCATACTCTCGCTTACATCAAAACAAGAACAACCACAAAGACGAAGAACAGTACTAATTGAAAAGATCATTAAACTTCATAACCATCACGAAGAAGCCTTCTCAAGCTTGGAAGCTTCCAAATCCGCAGCTTTCTTGAGAAAGTTATCCTCATCATCATCCAAGACCATGGTAATCGGACAAGTCCCTAGCCCATCAGCAATGGCGAGCACGATCTTCTTCATCTCCGATCCAAACTCCTCAAGATCCACTGAACCGCTGTGATCCGTATCAAACTTCTCGAAGATCGAATCGTAGAGCTTCGTAAGCTCGTCAGGAGGAGTCACCACATCAACGCCGAAGTGAGATTCAAGCAGCCTCATGGATTCGAAGGCCTTTCGTAGCTCCGATCGCGATAAAACGCCGTCTTTGTTCAGATCCAGAGCTGAGAACCGCTCGTTGACACTCTTCTTGAACTGCTCTTCGTCATCCACAAATGACCGTACTGTTGATCCATCGATCACTACTACTCCCATTTCCTTCTTCTTCGAGTGTTTCTTTTTTTGTTTTTCTTTGCTGATGAGTCGGTGAAGATAAGAAAGAATCTTAAAAAGTTTTTTAATATTAGTAGTTTATTTAAGGAAGGCCCATAAAAACCTTTTATTTGTTTTAATGGGCCGTGATAGAACGTAGCATTTTCTTGGTTTATGTGAAGAAGTAAAAGGGCCCAATAAGAACGAAGTGAGTTACACACGGTAAGGCAAAGAGTGACGCGATCAATGATGCAATGGTGTCGTAGCGTGTAGGTAGGGTTCCAAAAGACTGGACCAAGTGTCAAAGACTCAAAGTATGTATACAAGTCAACCCACTCAGTCGACATTTCCACTCGATGGGTTGGTTGGTGTAGTAGTAGTGATGGTCCCTTTTTTCTCTTCTTCATTCCATTTCTTATGCATATTCCCACAACATTTTTGTTTTGTAGCTTTGGCCATTAGTTCTTTTTTTTTTGTTTCTAATACTATATATGATGGGCACTGATCAGGTGTACAAATACTTTATACTAAAATGAATTATTAGCCATCAAACATCTCGTGAACAACTTTTTTGGAGAATAACTTTTTGAAAAACAGCTTTATAAGACACAAAGATAATGTTAATAGTTACAGTATCAGTTTTAGTAGCATATTAATAACTCCAATTTAAACCTGATCATTTAAATTAACGACATATAATTTTGTTAAGAATAACAATAAATGAACTAAATAATTTATTATTTTTGGTAGTATCATTTTTTTAAAAAAAAATTATTACACAACAAATTCCATAGAAAAACAGTACTCAATATTCAAGACTGGAAGTCTTTTTTTATTGACAAAAACTAAAAAAATCCTTTTAAAAAGTAATTAAATTTTTGAATTTAATTAACAAAGGAAAGTTGACAAAGTGACTTACCAAAAATAGTTTACAATGGATAATTAATAGTCTTTGGTAAAATATGGTACTCCACAATTGATAATTATGGCTCCTTGTTAGTTTTACGATTGTCTCATGTTCTTTAGCTTAGTCAGTTAGTGGTATCCGTCGGTCGGCTTGTCTATGGAGATAATGGTCACATGTTCGCTCGCATATATACGACACAATCTCACAGAACGATCTCTATTCTTCTCACAATTTTCCATCACATCCCCTAAACAAAAGTAAAAGAAAAATCGATAAACCTCTCGTGACGACAAGTCGACAACGCAATCATCACGTAACTCACACAATAAAAATAATAATAATAAACTTGTAAAATACCCTTAAAGCTATATAAATCGTAAGAGAGGTAGGAAACGAATGGTAGTGGAAATCACAACAACAATAACACTGAAAAGAAAAAAGAAAAAACATCATACTAGTAGTAACCAAAAAAATGAAGTCATGGAGAGTTAATCTATTGGCGACAGCAATAGCTTTGGTAATGTTTGCTATGGTGGTGGCTGCTGGAGATGATAAGGCAAAAGATAAGGAGGAATGTACCGAGCAGTTGGTTGGTATGGCCACGTGTCTTCCCTATGTGCAAGGACAGGCAAAATCTCCGACGCCGGACTGTTGTTCCGGCCTCAAACAAGTTCTTAATTCCAACAAGAAGTGTCTTTGTGTCATCATCCAAGACAGGAACGATCCTGATTTGGGTCTTCAGGTCAACGTCTCTCTCGCTCTCGCTCTTCCTTCTGTTTGCCACGCCACTGCTGATATCACTAAGTGCCCTGGTTCGTACCTTTGACCTCTCTACTATAATTTCACCGTGTAATAATTTGCGACGTCGTTGGATTAGTGGAAACAAATAAAAATTATTAGTTGGTAGGATGCTATATATAGAAAGCTTGTGCTAAACTGAATCCGAGTGTTTATGATTATAGTGTAGAATCATTAATGTTTTGCATATTTGGGTGACTTTTGTAAACTATCATTAATTCATTATTGACTGATTTAAGACGTTAGAATTCTAGTTTTAATTTCCATCTATATAACATTTTGGACTAAATTATATTAGCTGATTTGGTGGAGTTATACAAAAACAAAAAAAAACAAAAACAAAAGACAAATCCACCATAATATAGTTAGTTAATTGGGGAAGTCATTTATGTTAATGTTACCATCTAATTAAGCCAGGAGTGAAACATGAGTACAAGTTGTGAAGTAATTAGTCATATGTTAATAACTTAATATGCATCTATATGTAGCACATTTAAGGATTAAAACAGAGTATGCAAACCGAGTAAACTCATTTTTTTTTTTGGGATGGGTGTTTCAGCTTTGCTTCACTTGGACCCCAATTCTCCAGATGCCCAAGTGTTCAACCAACTAGGTAAAGGTTTAAACAAAACCGGGCCAGCCTCTGGTCCCGCTGGCTCAGCCCCTGAGCCCTCTCTGACCGCAGGATCCGATGATGGCAAGAACAGTGGTCGAACGACCTCTGTACCAGGCTCGAACCACGCTCAAGGCTTCTATAAACAATGGCTAGGGTTCGAAGTTGTTGCCCATTTCTTCGTAGTTTTTTACATTTTCACCATCGTATAGAAAATAGTAACGAAAAGTGAAAAGTATGTAACGTTGATTTTTGCGCAATTGCAGTGACGCTAGTTTTTGCCGTTAGTGTGTTTGATTGATGTATTTAGTTCTCGACTTCGTGAGACCTCTTCTTTCTATTTTTGTTTGGCCCAAAATAAGACACGTACGAACGACAGTTTTTTCTAGGGCTGCTCTCGTAATGTTTTTTATCATCAAGTTTTTGAAATACTTTTAATCTTTTAAATTATTCAGTAGGAAATACAAGATTTTTATCAACCTAGATAATTAAGACTAGGGTTGACTTTGGTTTTTAAATAACTGAACGACATTGATAAAAGCAGCGTGAATGTGGATTTTGTTACGTTGTTAAAACTTAAAATAGACGTTAGATTTAAAGACGAGATCTAAATTTTAGCGTCAACTTCACTACTTTATAGTCTTTAAACCTTGACTGGAAGACTTCTCACTTCTCAGCATTGATATCATTAAGTCACTTGTAGACCGACGAATGAGTAAAAAAAAAAAAAGTAAATTTCTCTTATAGTGTTGTAAATCTCTCTTCAAAAAAGGATCCTTCTACTAAATATCTCGTAGAGTTGTAGTGACTTGAGAAGAAATTTCTCTTTTGGTGTTGTCAACTCATCACCGAAAGCAACACCGTTTAACAGATTAGGTTTAGAAGAATAATACGGCTTGACCCTCTTATTCCCATAAGGTCTCCTATTTATACAAGATATAGAGTAAACCATAAAGAGATAATTACATATAAGGTAAATACAATAGAATAGGAAAATATCCTCCAATACCCCCCCTCAAGTTGGAGCATGTAAGTTTTGAATGCCCAACTTGAGAAGAAACGCATCAAACTCCTTACGTCCCAAAGCTTTAGTCAGTATATCGGCGAGTTGGATGGACGTAGAAACATGTTCCGGTTTGACGACACCTTTGACGATTTGATCACGAATAAAATGACATTCACGCTCAATATGCTTTGTACGTTCGTGAAAAACATGATTGGAACTAATGTGAATCGCAGCTTGGCTATCACATTTCATTGTCATCGGTGCATCATGATGAACCCCCAAATCCCGAAGTAGCGATTTTAGCCACATCAATTCCTTTGTGACTTCACCCATAGCCCGATATTCGGCTTCTGCAGAAGACATGGAGACAACATCCTGCTTCTTAGCTTTCCAAGAAATTGGTGAAGAACCAAGTTGGACAATCCAACCCGTTAAGGAACGGCGAGATAAAGGACAACGAGACCAGTCGGAGTCACACCAACCCGTCAAATGAGGAGGAGAATCAGCCCGAAGCAAAATGCCTTGCCCAAGAGTACCTTTAAGATAACGAACAACTTGCAAGGCAGCGAGCCAATGGTCTTCCCGTGGTGTTTGCATGTAACGAGAAAGGATGTGAACTGCATATGTCAAATCCGGACGTGTGGCAATGAGGTAAATAAGACGGCCAACAAGGCGACGGTAGCTCTCGGGATCATCAAGAAGAGGTCCAGTAGCCATACTTAAGTTGTGATTTTGGTCCATAGGAGAACCAGCCGGCTGACAGCCAAGCAGGCCAGAATCCGTGACGATCTCGGAAGCATACTTCCGTTGACAAACATAAATACCGGACGTATTACGGGAAATCTCCAAACCCAAAAAATACTTGAGGAAGCCTAAGTCCTTCATGTGAAAACAAGTAGATACGTATTCTTTAAAAGTTTGAATCTCCGCTGGCGAGTTACCGGAGATGATCAAATCATCGACGTAGACCAAAATCCGAAGTGAGACACCCTTCTTTAAATAAACAAATAAAGAGTAGTCCGACGGAGCCTGTTGGAAACCATACTTAAGTAGAGCAGCGGTAAGCTTAGCAAACCAACAACGAGGAGCCTGCTTTAACCCATATAAAGACTTGCGTAGACGACATACGCCCGACCCCGTTGGAGGACAGAAACCTTGGGGTAACTTCATATAAACTTCTTCTTCGAGGTCGCCGTGAAGAAAAGCATTATGAACGTCCATTTGATGAACCTCATGGTTTCTCTTAGACGCCATGTCAAGAAAAACACGAACCGTAGTCATCTTAGCTACCGGAGAAAATGTTTCGGAATAATCAATCCCCTCCTTTTGGTAATTACCAAGGACAACAAGACGTGCTTTATGTCGTTCGAGCGTGCCATCGGAGCGAAGCTTATTAGTATAGACCCATTTACAACCAAGAGCTTTCTTGTTAGGAGGAAGTTCAGCAATATCATCCCATGTATGATTACGCTTTAATGCATCATATTCAAACCCCATGGCATTTCACCAAGCTTCATATTGCATGGCCTCTTGGAATGAGCGTGGCTCTACATTCTTAGAGAGGGCTGTCAAAAAACATCGATGTTGGGGAGAAAAATTATCATAAGAGATATAGTCAGAGATAGGATAGACCGGACCTGAGGAGAGCTGAGGAACAGGTGAAGAGGAAGAGAGGGGAGGATAGGTGGAAAGAACAGCATTTCCCACCTCATAGTCGTGTAGACGAACATTCTGAAATTTCTGACATTTGCCTTGGCCAAGACCGTCATCAACTGAAACTGGCGGAGGCGGAGTAGTTGCTTGAGGTGGTGAAGTCGGACTAGGTGGGATAGCCAAAGTTTCACGCGACGAACTCAACGGAGGAGAAGAAGCCGGGGGAGCCGTGTCGCTCGTGGTAGGAATAACCGCGACAAGGGAAGGTGGATCATCATCAGCCGAAAAATCACCACTCACAGGAGCATCAATAGAGAGCAGTGGAGAACAAAGAGATGGAGGTGATGATGCAAACGGGAAAATATCCTCTTGAAACACCACATCTCTCGAGATAAAAATAGTATGACGATCCAAATCGTATAATTTCCAACCCTTCTTGCCGTATGGATAGCCAATGAAGACACAACGACGACTACGAGATGTAAACTTATCACCACGATGATCAAGATTATGAGCATAAGCAAGACAACCAACGACCCGGAGATGAGTATAAGACAGAGCATGGCCATAAAGAGGTTCGAATGGTGTCTTGCCGTTCAAGTGAATCGATGGTGTGCGATTAATAAGATAACCCGCAGTAAGAACACACTCACCCCAATAAGTAATGGGCAGACTAGCTTGAAACCGAAGTGCCCGAGCAATATTCAAAATGTGGCGATGCTTACGTTCAGCCCGTCCATTTTGTTGAGGAGTATGCACACAAGACGTTTCATGGACGATGCCATGTTCTTGAAAAAATCGAGTGAGGCACATGAACTCCGTTCCATTGTCACTACGAATAGTTTTAACTTTCTTGTTAAACTGACGCTCGATCAATGCCAAGAAATCACGGATGCATTGAGATACTATTGTCTTGTCCGGTAGAAGATAAAGCCAAACAGCACGGGAAAAATCATCAACGATAGTTAAAAAATAAGGAGATCCACAGAACGCGGTTGTACGATATGGCCCCCATAAATTAGTATGAATTAAATCAAAAACCGCTTTAGCATTATTGAAACTGTCGGGAAAAATCTGACGAGTCTGTTTCGCTCAAAAAAAAATATCACACTTCTTAATTAAATCCTCACTTTTATGAAAACTAGTACTAACTCCAGGAATCATTCCTGTAATGCGAGAAGATGGATGCCCAAGACGATGATGCCACAAGACTGAATTATCACGAACAGTAGCTTGCAAAGATGTCACATTGTTGATCCCGCGAAACCAATACAATCCCTCCCCCTCTCGTTCACCTGAACCAATCAGCGTCCTCGTCTTGCGGTCCTGCAAAATCATAAGTCTATCAGTCACTTGACCCACCAAATAATTATCTGTGACAAGCTGGCCAAAAGAGATTAAATTGGTGTGAAAGCCATTAATCAAATAAACGTTGCGTAGAGAAAGAGCCGGTGTAAGGCGAACTGTGCCCTGTTGAGTGGCCAAGACATTTGCACCAGCCGGTAATAGGACAGAGACGGGAGTGATCTCTCGGATATCCACCAATAAATCACCACGACCCGTCATATGATGAGTAGCGCCGGTGTCTAAAATCCACGAATCATTAAGAGGCTTACCACTCAATTGTTCAGTAGCTTTGCCGGTGTTGATAATCTTTTGAACAAGCTTCCATTGATCATCAGTAATCCCCGTAAGTCCTTGGCGATCACTGTCGGTGAGGTCGGAAGCGTCAATAGAAGCGGAATTGGCATTGACGATCTGAGTAACATTCGCGCGAGGTGCGGAGCCACGACCACGTCCAGTTGTGAGATTTTGCGAACCCCGAGCATCAGTACGAGTACGAGGCCGATCACCCCACCATTCAGGATATCCCACGATTTTAAAACACGAAGCAGCTTCGTGGCCCATGCGACCACATGCTGTACACTGGCGATTTGGATCACGGTTGCCGGGAGTAAAACGAGACGTATATTGTCGAGTCAAATCACGGGTGGGAACAGTGCCAGGCCGAGGAGAAGGAACTTGAGTAGAAAACCCCATCACCGTAGGTTCAGTTGTTGCGGAGGAACGAATCGTCTCGTTTTGAGAAACGGTCTGATAAACCGTATCAAGGTCAGGAAGAGGAGTGATGGCGCATAATTGAGAACGTATAACACCATGGGTAGAGTCGTCGAGACCGGCGAGGAAATCATGGATGCGTAAGGTCTCGATCTCCTTGTCACGAGCAGAGTTGAAGTCGCACTCACACTTGCCGCAGGTACAACTCTTAGATTCCATACAATCAGCAATACCATCCCACAGCTTGGTGAGACGCCCAAAATATTCATCAATCGACGAGCCATTTTGTTTACAAGTCGCCAAGGAGTTGCGGAGTTGCTGCAAACGAGCACCACTCTTGAGAGAAAACCGTTTTTGAATAATATCCCATAGATCTTTGGCTACTTCTCGAGTCGAAATCGTAGAACGAATCTTTGGTTCAATCGTTTGCTTAATCCATCCAACGATTAGATGGTTGTTAGCAATCCAATCTTCAAGTTCGGAAGCATCGTCAGCAGGTCGTGGTATGCTTCCATTGAGGAAGCCAAACTTCTTCCGAGAGGAAAGAGCCATCCGAAAATTAAGCGCCCACTCATCATAATTGAAGCCCGTGAGAAGGGGCTGAGAAATAACAGCACCAAGGTTATCACTAGAAGTAAGATCATAAGGAGAGATCGTTTTGTGTCGTGGGTTATGTGGTGTTAAAGACATCGTAGCAGATGAGAAATATCAAAGAGGAGATGAAACAGAAGAAGATTGAGGCCGAGAGGCAATGAAAATCGAAAGAGAAAGACGCCGAGAGGCTGAAAAAATTAGAAAAAATTTTCGTGATCTGAAAAAATTATCTCTTTAAGGTTTACTCTATATCTTGTATAAATAGGAGACCTTATGGGAATAATACGGCTTGACCCTCTTATTCCCATAAAGTCTCCTATTTATACAAAATATAGAGTAAACCCTAAAGAGATAATTACATATAAGGTAAATACAATAGAATAGGAAAATATCCTCCAATACCGTTTTTTTAAATTCTACAAACCATAACATGGGATGAATATAGTAACTACTAAGCAAGATTGTTTTTCACTACCAAAAACACAGTCGAGTACATCTACTGATCTACGTGAAAAACGAGAATCATTTTTTTGACAGATCTGAAAAAAAAAAAAAAGAGGTCGGCCGAACAAAACAAAGAGGGTTGAAACTTGACTTACCAAAAGTCTTTATAAAGTCGATAAGCTTTTGTCTTATTATAAAGTTACTACACAGATTCCGCGTATAGAGATAATGATTTTGATATTTGAGATCGATTGTTCTCACATTTTCTTTTAAAGAAGGAAGAAAAAATCAAATCAGAAAATATAAAAAAAATATATATAAAAAGAAAAGAAAAATGGAATCATGGAGGATTATTCTAGTGGTGGCGATATCAATAGCTTTAACAGTGGCGACTACGGTGGTGGGAGGTGGAGAAGAAGATAAGGCAAAAAACGAAGAACAGTGTACGGAAGAGAAGTTGAGTATGGCCAAGTGTCTTCCTTACATGAAAGGGCAAGCAAAATCTCCGACGCCGGTTTGTTGCTCCGGCCTCAAACAGATTCTAGATTCGGACAAGAACTGTATTTGTGTGATCATCCAAGACAGGAATGATCCTGCTTTGGGTCTCCAGATCAATATCTCTCTCTCTTACACTCTTCCTTCCGCTTGCCATGTCACTGCTGATGTCGCTAAATGCCCTGGTTCGTACCTTGATCACCCTCTCTAAGATTTTTACGATATAAAATGCAGTCATATTTGTTGTTGGTTGGATGGTACAATTTAGTGTGGAACATTATAAAGTTCTTGCTCACTAAATCTAACTAGAGGGGATCTAATGGTTAATTAGTTAGATGATACATTTTGCTGTGGACATATAGAAGTATCTTGCTCACTAAATCTAAATTTGTAATGATAATCTTATATAAGATTATATCTAAGATTTGTAATGTATTAAGTACTCTCTTTTTTGGTTCTTTGTGCATTTTCTTATGATTAGTTAATTAGCACGACCGTTTGGTTGTAGTTGCTGATGGGAAAAAACGGAAAGAACATAATAAAGAAACATAAAAGAACAAACATATAGATCTACGAGGTTCACCAACAATTTATTGTCCGCGCAGACAAAAAGAAACAAATACAAAATATAATATATGGACCTATGATTAAATTCTAGGCACATCAACACTTTCATCTAAACAATTATATCTAAGATTTGTCATGTATTAAGTACTCTAGTTATGAGCTATCATATATCTCTTAAAAGTTTCATTATAGGAGGAAAATAAATTAGATGTAAAAAAAAAAAAGAAAAGCAAAATAAAGGAATCCATAATTATGTGGTGGAATGGGTGTTTCAGCTTTCCTTCACTTGGACGAGAAATCTCCAGAAGCCCAGGTGTTCTATCAAATAGATCAAGCTTTACACAAAATGGGCCTAGCTTCTGACCCTCCCAGCGGACCTCCGACCGCAGGATCTGATAACAACAACAGTGGTCGGACGACCCATTTCTTTGGTAAACGATGGCTAGGGCTCATCAAAGTTGTTGCCCATTTCTTCGTAATGTTTTATATTTTCATGCTCGTTTAGATAATAACTACGAAAAATGTGAAAAGGATGTGACGTTGGATTTATGCAATTGCGGTGACTTTGATTTTGCGCCGTTAATGTTTTTGACTGATGATGATGAATCTAGTTTCACTTCGTCACAACTCTTCTCGACGTTTTTTTTGGTATGGCGCAAAACAAGACACGAGGTCACGAGCTACAGTCACCCTCTCTATCTTGGATGCAATTTTTAATTTATTTGTAGTATTTTACTTGAGAAAATAAACTCTATTTTTATTATTGAGTATGATATTTTTGTTTGAACACTTCTGCACTGCATCCCACACGTAATTTCATTTACGGTAAGCCTCTCAGCGACAGATGAATTCATTTGTTGTCTACTGTAAAACGTGCCTTCTCAAAACAAGATTTTCTTATTTTTACATAAACTATGTTTTGTATTATAAATATAAAGGTTCTGCTCCAATAAAGAAATCAGAAAAATATGGGATCAGATCCACAAGAAAATAAAATAAAAACAAAGAGGGAACCACAAGGCCCAAATGGAACGTGATCACTGAATTGAAGGCACAAAACTAAGAGTTGCGGATATCCAAGTTGCTGTTTCTTTACGTATCTATTAGTGTAATTGGTTCACTTGACAACCATAAAATTGAATTTTTGTTTGTTTGTTTCATAACGTACGTAAACAACCAATCGGACTAGTGATCAAGGACTTCTGTTTAATTAATGATATAGCCAAGAGTGGGTTTACGGGAACTAGTCAAGTTGAAAATTTCGGCAAACCTGAATTTAGGCTTAGCTAACTGATACTGTTTTATCTAAAACAGTATGAAATAGTTGTTTGCACTTTGGTAGAGACAACTCAGACAGGTAGTAGCAAATTAAGAGAGCTATGGAAGCACAAGGCTCAAATGGAACGTGATCACTGAATTGATGAAGGCACAGAACTAAGAGTTGTAGTAATTGGTTCACTTTACAGTTTACATTTACAACCATAATCTTGGCTTTTTTTTTGGTTTTTGTTTCATAATGTTAACAGCTAATCGAACTACTAATCAAGGACTTCTGGTTAGTGATATATCCATGAGTGGGATTAGGGGAACTACTCAACAAAAGTTAGTTGACAATTTCGGCAAAATTATGCTTAGCTAACTGTTATAGATAAAACAAAATGCTAAAACAGTATGAAATAATTGTTTTGCACTTTGGTAGAGACAACTCAGACAAGTAGTAGCAAGTAGCAACACACAAGAGAATCAAAATATATTCAACATACAACTAGTGTTGGAAAGAAGCTGTTGCAACCATGACCCTTGTATCTCATATATTATCCAAAATGTCCCCACACCCCTTAAAAAAATATCCATATAGAGCAATCACATGACCGCACAGTTTCCTAGATTATCTTCTACTACTACTATTCTAATATCTCTCTTTTTCATAATCAATTTTTTTTTTTTTTTTCAATGTTTTAATTTCCTTTTTAGTATTCCCGTTAATAATATTAAATACGCAATCCCAGAAAAAAAGAATGACGTGTTTACGCTGAAAAATATATAAATATGAACGTCATGTAGAAAATAAAATGATGCAAGTTTCTCGTTGAGCTTCGCACAGACAGAACGTTCTCATTCAGCCTTGTCTTTTTCCTTTTCTTTTTCTTGGTCTATTTTTTTTCTGCTTCTTATTATTCCCGGTTCCTTGGGAATTGGATAATCTATTGAATCGATTCTCTAAATACGAAAAGGGTCTGATAATCTGATTCTATAATTCGATTTTGGGATTGCAAGGTTTCTTCCTTTTTTTTGTTTTTCTTCTCGTTTCTGAAAATTCTCCTTTTCCTTCAATTTCTTCAATCTGAAAGTTCGTGTTTTTAACACACAATTGAGTTCATTCCAGGTTTTGGGTTTATTTGAAATCCTTCGATGTCTCTTCTCTAACATGCACACCTTTTGCAGGTTCGAATTGTAGGCAGGATACGAAAAAAACGCAAAATTTGTCTCTTCTGAAAGCAATTAGTTGATGACGTCACCTGTGATTGTCGGAAGGAATGATGATGAGGATCCATCGACAAAACCACTTGGAAGGTTGTCTGTGTTCTACTATGGAGTGGGACATATGCTTAATGACATTACTGCTTCTTGTTGGTTCACTTACCTCCTCTTGTTTTTAACCCAAATCGGCCTCTCCCCAAGGTACAATATTTCCTCCTGAGTAATTTGTAACAATATGTATATCTGTGGAATTAGTGAGAATAGTTGAGCTTTTCTTGTTCTCTAGGGATGCTGCAATTGTCATGCTCTCTGGTCAAGTTGCTGATGGTTTTGCTACTATCTTCATTGGTGAATTGGTAAAAAAAAAATTTGTAATCTTGTGTAATTTTGTAGTCTTGTTTAAGTTCAGGTAATCTAGATTGAGATGAAATGATCTTTGATCAAATGGAACAATACTGTATTTTATCCCACAAATCTGTCTTCTTCATATGACCAGATTGACAGATTTGGGCATTTCAAAATTTGGCATGCTGGAGGATCCTTATTAGTTGCTGTCTCATTTTCCTCTGTTTTTGGCGGCTGTTTGCCTTGTTCACTCCTGCACAGTAACTCTTCAACTGTCGAAACATTATCGTACAGCATGTTTGCAGCTATCTTCAATATAGGATGGGCTGCTACTCAGGTTTCTCACATGTAAAAGAACAATCTCTCTTTTTGTAGTTCTATCTTCTCTCTAGGCTAATCTCAAGTTTACTCAGTAACATGTTCATTATTACAACTTTATTTATGTTCACTAGGGCTATGGTCAATTGCATTACATTGAACTCATCAAGCAGAGTAGCACTAACTAGCTCCCGTAACGCGTTTAGCATGGTTAGATCTCTCCCTTTGGTCTTATTTAGGCTCTTTAAAATGTCTTTTTAGGCTTAATACTTAACATTTCCATCGACTGTGATTTCAGGTTGCTAATTTAGGTTTATATGCGATTGCTTTAGTTGTATTTGGTGTTAGCGAGGCGGTGACCAAAGAAAATACAGAAACTCAGGTTTGTGTTTCTATTGACTTTTTATGTTAATGCCTTTTGGATATGATTCTAAGTCTGCCTAAGTATACAGTATCGTTGGATTGCTTACTCATCCATCACCGTTGGATGCTGCTTTGTGGTCATATTTCTTATGGGGACAAAGGAACCAAGGTAATGCACACTTTTCTCTGAAATGCTTAAATCAGTCTTTACCAAAGTTTCATGCATGACAGATATATTTTATTGAAAATGAGTTGCTTATATTTTATTTCTAAAGGCTGAGGATAGATCTAAGAGAAACTAGCCGAGCGAGAATACCGTGGTCTTATTGGTTCCACAAAATTCTATACTATCAAGTTGCTATGGTTTATCTCCTCACTCGACTAGTATTGAATGTTTCACAGGTTAGTTTCCGACTTTCTGTATCTTTCATGCTTTGCTTCTTTTGTATATGATCAATACTTACATTTCATGCTGACTTGAATATTCACAGGCATATCTTGCATTCTTTGTTATTGATGATTTGCAAATGGCTCAATCCGCTAAAGCTCTGGTAAAAGAAATACAACCATTACATGCAGTAATCGGATTTCATCTCTATGATCATCAAAATTTACTGATCAGTGATCAATGTTTAACTTTCAGATCCCCGCAATAATCTACATCTGCAGCTTCGTTGTATCGGTTATGCTTCAGGTTACAAAGAGTTTAAACGCATTTATCTTCTTCGTCTCTAAACTTTGTCCCTTGCTAGTGTGTTATGTAACAACTATTTTGACATAATTGTAGGAGATTCCGTGGAATGGAAAACGCCTCAAGGCATATTATTGTGCGGGTGGTATTATTTGGATATTCTGTGGTGTATCAGTCCTCTTATTGTCCAGAACCATTAACTCTTACATGTATGCCATCTCTGTCTTTATCGGCATTGCAAATGCATTGATGCTGGTAAGACACTCCGTTTTTATATCTGACGTCTTCTTTCTTGTGTTTACATGTAACTTAAATATCTGTGTCTTGATAATCACATTTTTTACAGGTGACAGCAATCAGTATGCAGAGTGTGTTGATTGGTTCGGAACTTGGTGGATGTGCTTTCGTTTGTGGGTCATTAAGCTTCTTAGACAAAATGTCATGTGGACTTGCTTTATATGTTCTTCAGTCACATCAAAGTAAGTTTTTTTTTTTTTGTTTTTCTTTCTAACTTATCTTAATATCTAGAGGTTGTTGATTGAAGTGTGATTTGGATAATGGCGCAGGCACTTCACCAAAGGTCGATGTAAACATCAGCCAAAACTTTTACTTCTCGGTGACAAGATACGGCTTAGGACTTGTTCCAGCTGTATGCTCGCTTGTTGGAGTTGTTGTAACATATTTTATGGAACTCGATAGCACAATTCTAAAGCCTCTGCGTCAACCACTACTACTAGAATGAACAGAAGGAAAATATGCAACAATACTGATCTGGTAAACACATAAACTCAAACTTGGTTACTGTTTGACAGTATTTATGTTTCAGTTTCCTAATTTTTTGTTCATACCGATAAGTTTAGATCATACTGTAACAGGCAAAACATATGTACAAGAATTACTTCAAAGTCATAAAAAAATTAATGCAAGTTGATTTTTTTTTTCCATATTGTCTACTCGCTCTTTCGTATCTGAATCTTCCTTGTATTGAGACTCTGAAGATGAATAAAGAATGAGTCTTTGTGATTTATTTGCAGCAAGAATCTTTCTGTCTCGTAATCTTTGTTTTTGTTTTCTTTAGAAATTTAGAACGTAGACAAACTGATAAACACATCAAGGTGGTGAAGTTACTTCACTGGATAAACCCAAGTGAAGAGAATCAAAACTTAATCCATTACATAGTTTCTCCATTTTACAGATTCTGAGAAACAGGATATTGATTCACAAGCAATTGATCATACTGCACCATGCTTTGGATATAGATCAAAGCTTATCTTTCTTTGTGATGTAGTGTTAAGATGTATTTGATTTGGTTATTCTTGAGAAGCTGAATTCAGTTCAAAATAATCTCTTCCAGCTCATACTGGCTGGTAAATAGAGGAAACAATTGAGGTTTTATTTCTTGGCAAAACAATTGTGTTAAGGGTCACACAGAGAGCACATAACAAGTATAGAAACAGAGACCATAGAAAAACGGAGCACCTCGAGAAACAGAGCAAGTAAAGTAAAGTAAGGAAAACAGAACACCCGTAAGAGAGGAACAAGATACACATAGCAAGTGAAGAAACAAAGCAAGTAAAACAGAGGAAAAGAAGAAACAGAGCAAGTAATGTAAATGAAACTCATCACGAAATCTTGTCTCGGCTGAATCCTTTCTCATAAGAACCACCACCGCTGATTCTTGTGACCAATCAAGCAATAGAGATGGGAGATGTGCATGGAGTAGACATGTAACCCAAGTTTTGTGCCAATAAAGTTTATGCACATAAACGATAACGTTTAAAGAGCCCTTTATTCATCTTTTACAGGTGAATCAGAGTGAAACGTCATCGTTTTCTGTACATGGGCTCTAAACGATAAAGTTTATGCACACTCCGAATTCCGCCAAAGCCCTTTTAGAGCCCATATACACAAACGATGACGTTTCACTGTGATTCTGAGTTAGGTCCTTTTTTCCCCTCCGGCAAACAGGAGCTCCGGTAAGAAATGGAGGCCAAGAGCAAGAAAGCAGGAGGCTCTCGTCTCTGCTGCTTATGCAACCTGAGACGTCCCGTCCTCAAACGACCCAAAACCCTTCAACAGGTAACTTCTCAACTTCTCTTGTCGTCGAGAATCTCGTTTTTTTTTTTGGGTTTTCGCAAAGGATAGTTTTACGAAGAAGCTTTGGTTATTTTTATGAATTCCACTTGCTTAGATTATGATCTCTATGTGGAATCATATCAATATTTTCGATCTGGTTCGTTGGAACTGGAACAGAACTGAAAGTGACAGTCTTTAGTTTCTCAGGCTATTGCTAGTTCCTATAGTGTCCTCCTTTCGTGTTTATGACTGAGAAGTGATTGAGTATGCGTGTTTAAAGATATGCAGAGAGTGCTTCTATGAGGTCTTTGAGGAGGAGATTCATCAAGTCATTGTTCAGAATCGTTTGTTCAAATCTGGTGAACGAGTTGCTATAGGTGCCTCTGGTGGAAAAGGTAATTGCTTCTCTTTCAGACTTTTATGCTTTTTGTGAATCTCTCGATTCTTGTTGACCTTTTTCTTCACAATTAGATTGTTCTGGTAGTTGATTTAATTGGAGCTTAGGAAGCGCATATATCCCAAATCTGGGGGGTTTTGATGGTTGATTAGTTGATAGCTGATTCATCAAATAATCCAAAAAGCTGGGGCTTTGTGCAGATTCTACTGTTCTGGCATATGTGTTATCAGAACTGAACAGACGCCACAATTATGGATTGGATCTCTTTCTCTTGTCCATAGATGAAGGGATTACGGGTTATCGTGATGATTCTCTTGAGACCGTTAAACGGAACGAAGTCCAAGTAAGAGCTTCTTTTTGAATTCTATGTGTGATAGGTGGTGGTGTTTTTGATTTTTTTTTTTTGAATTTTTGGCGTTGTTTTACTTCATTTGATGGGTTCTTTATTTCTTTCTTCCAGTATGGTTTGCCTCTTCAGATTGTTTCATATAAAGATCTGTATGGATGGACAATGGACGAGATTGTGAAAATGATCGGTTTGAAGAACAATTGCACCTTTTGTGGTGTATTCCGTCGACAGGTAGTGAACAGTTTTCTTTTTCTTGTTCTCCAGTTTGTCAATAACTCTGCATAACAACAACTATTTTGTGTTTAATTTGCTTATGTTTGATTCATCTAAAGGCACTTGATCGAGGAGCTGCGTTATTGAAAGTAGATAAGCTAGTCACTGGACATAATGCAGATGATATAGCCGAAACCGTTCTCTTGAACATATTGCGTGGGGATATTGCTAGGTAAATAGTTTTAGATGAATTTGCCGAACATAAGAATAATTTCTCACATTCCTGAATGAAATGATTTTTGTAACATTGGCTGTTGTAGATTAAGCCGGTGCACATCTATTACTACTGGTGAAGATGGTCCCATTCCAAGATGTAAACCCTTCAAGTATACATACGAAAAGGAGATTGTCATATATCCTTCACTATTGCATCCTTCTGTTTTGATTACTTCTAAGGGTTTATATTACTGTAATTTGTCAACAAAATATATTGTGGTATACCTTAACGTTGCTATACGTATGCTTATTTCAAGAAGCTGGACTACTTCTCTACTGAATGTAAGTGTGTGCATTTAAAAAGTTTTTGCCGTTTTTTCTGTGTTCTTAGATTTCATTTTCAGCCAAGACAACTTTTTGTTTGTTGCGTTTGCAGGCATATACTCTCCTAATGCATATCGTGGGTTTGCCCGTGAGTTCATCAAGGATTTGGAAAGACTAAGGTTCTTTCTCGACATTTTTCCCTGTCAGTTGACAGTATCCGCTACAATCATGAGTCAAATAGGGATCTCTAACTTATACAAAATGCAGGCCAAGGGCGATTCTGGACATCATAAAATCTGGAGAAGATTTTAGAATTGCGACAACCACAAAGATGCCTGAGCAAGGAACTTGTGAGAGATGTGGGTATATTTCTAGCCAGGTGAGACCTCTCTTTATCACTTCGAGTCAGTTGTTTCATGCATCATTAGAAAATAGAGTTAATATACAGTGTCTGATTGTTTTGGATTACAACATGGTATGCAGAAATGGTGCAAAGCTTGTGTTTTGTTGGAAGGACTGAACCGTGGTTTGCCTAAGATGGGTATTGGAAGACCGCGAGGCGTAAATGGTGATCATAGAAAGGAAACAAAGAAGCTTGCATCTGCAGCAAAATCTATAGAGAGCAAACAATGTGGATCTCTGGATTTCTAAAACTTTGGGGAAAAAAACTATCAAACTCATATAAGTCATAGCGAATGATAATGTTGAAAAAAGAGAATAAATTTTTGTTCCTTTCATAAACTCCTTGTAATTTTGGTTATTATGATGATACAAATCTGTTCACTAATTTCCATGTTTTTCACTTAGCAAAACATAATTTTTTATTTATATACATAAACATAAACTTTTTTACATAAATGTTTAAGAAATTTTTTATAAACAACTAACAAAGAATGAAACCAAACAATGTGGATAAGAAAAAAAAAAGAAAAAAAACAAATTCATGTTTAACTTTCATCACCAGCCCAGTTTCCCTTAAGTTTAGGCCCAGTAGGCCCATCTTCACCATAAACTTCATCAGGAATCTTCCTGACAAATTTAACAAAGGCCTTTTTCAAAAAGCCAGGCAGTATCCTCTCGACACTCTTAACCTGATCATCGACGTTATAATCAATCTTCGGTCCCCATTTCCTGAAGTAATTAACCCACGGCGGCTCCACCACTCCTCCGCCTTCATACTCCGCCGCAATCACCTCATACCCTAATCCCGTATCAATTACTTTCTTACCCTTCGCCGTATCGTTCCTTATCCCAACCCCATCGTCTCCTTGCAACACCAATCCAGGTTTCGGATACATGGCGTGTCCGTGAAGCGATGCGTAAGCTACAGGTTTGTTACTTACTCCTTGGAACTCCAAATCGCAAGCGTCGGTCCAGACTCCACCACTATGCTGCGATAGAAACACTCGCCATAGCTCTCCGGTGAAATTACTGATCCGTAACGTCGCGTGTTCCCAGTCTCCAATGTGTTCTCCGATCCTCCCCAATGTTAGATTCACGAATTTGACTTTAGCTCGTGCCGGACCATTGAAAGGGTAAAAGATCCAGATTGATATATCTGTGAATGTTGCTCCCAGCATTGGTTTGATGTGAAGATACACTTGTGTGCTTTGCAAGTCTCCTTTTTTGACTCTCTCTTTACCATTTTTGTCTATAGGAAGATCTAGCCAGTATGATCCATCGTTTGATCCACCTTGTGGGAGATTCGTACCGTTCAATTCGATAGGGGTTGGTTTTGATTCTTCGCCTCTCTTGTATAGCAATGCTCCGTTGTTGAAGTACCAGTTAACAGAGGAAGGTAGATATTCTTCGTCTGGGTGGAAATAGACCCATGGGGAATAACTTTGGAACAATTCTTCGATTTGGGATCCATTTGGCATTGTAGAGAAGTCGAGATTTGTATTCTTCAAGCAAGATAATGTTGGAGGAGAGGAATTTTGGGGTTGCCATGTAAATGTACCAACAGAGACACCTGTAGCTTGTGTTCCTCTTGTGGTTGGTCTTAGATTTGAGATGTTGACTCCGTTTGTTCCCCATATCCATGTATCAGCTTCACATTGTTCGGTTAGATCGGATCGAACGCAGCGTAGTTTCTCTAGAGGTGGCTTTTGTGAGGAGTTTGTGACTATTAGACCAACAACTTGATATCCATCAGGTGGAACGGGTTGCCAGAAATAACTAGGTCCGTCTTGTTTGATCTTGAGTGACTCGGTGTTTCCTATGAGGGTGTAATCTAGTGGCGGTTTTAAGGTATTGCTTGAGAGATCTCTAGCTGTAAGTACCCAACCGAAAAGTTGACGGTTGTTTGGTTGAGCATAGTAACCGAGGATGGAGAAACCGGAAGGGATCGAGGATGGTTCAAAGAATGTGGCTCCGAGATTGTCTGGTCCTCCTTCATAAGTGGACCAAACTTTGTTGAATGTCGAAACTTGACTAACTTCGAGACCACCTCCCAAGTCAATGGTTTGTTTCGCAAAACCATCACCTGATGATGCATGTCAACTAAAATCATCAAGCGAATTGAGGAGAGAAAGAGAGAGAGAGAGAGATGAACAAAAACTGATGATAATACAAACCTTGAGTAAAAGTAGGCAATGGTGAGGGAAACTTGAAGACAGTTTCGACGGGAAGTGCTTTGAGAGTCTTCTTTGATACATCTTCAAGAGAAGGATCCGAGATTGAAAGGCAGTTTCCCATATTTCGGATAGCTGAACATACACAGGAAGATTGATATACAGATATGTCAACAAAGGATACCTTTTTGGTTGTTGTTGTTAAAAACAGAGGAAACTTGGAGTCATGGGTTATATACAAATGCAGTATATTGGTGCCAATTGCTTAGACTCATCAAGAATATAGAAACAAGAAAGAGAGGATAAGTGTAAAGCATATTCTTCTTTTTGTGAATGATAAAATCGCAAACGTAAACGTAGAAGTCAAAGCTCATCGATCTAACGGAAGGTGTCGTGCAAGGTTTCATTCTAAATATACAGAAGTTTATCATATCCTTCTTTAGTTCTATCTTCTGCAAGTTACAAATCGTGCAAGGTAGCACTTGAAAAGTGAATTAATGACAAGTGACAATGACTGTTACGTTTATCCAGCAAAAGAAACGTGCTTATTAAAAGTCATATAATATAGAAGGGATTTATTTTTTTTACTTAAAACGCAAAACCAATTTGTTAAGTCTCACATCATCTTTAGAACGCTTTTAAGTTTATATCACAGAAATCAATTCTGAAAATTTTGTCACAAACAAGCTTCAAAAGAAAATGTTAAAATATCATGTCACTTCTCAAGGTCTTTAACATTATCTCATAGGCATCGAGGGTTATGTCCAGGTCCGCCAAAGAAAATGTAAGTTCCCCACCTTGGGCTAGAGCCAACCTTGAGGTTATAGCATTCAGGCCGAGTGACGCCAGCTTCGAGGTTATGCGGAAAGGGTGTGATCGGAAAATTAGATTTATCGATGTACTCTATGTTTTTGAAATAAGCCGCCTTCTTAAACCCTGCTTCTGCGAAATGGCCACTCCCCATTTGCGTATGCGTGTGCTCCACTCTGTTATCAACATAATGCGCAATTTCACCTCCCCATACTATCTTGCGTGCTGATTTTGCTAGCTTTGGGACTATGACGCTTGGCCAGTATCCGACTACATGTGTCTCAAATTTAAGCCACCAAAGTCCGTTATCTTGATCCTAAAAAACGAGTTGTTGAAGTTTAATTTAGAGATGACCGTCTTTGTGAAAATGTTATAATTTATGTTTATTCAGCACGTCTAGATAATAAACTATACCTTCTCAATAGTTAGAAGGAAATCATATTGGTCACCATTGTAGGTCGAGATAGCGTTGAAAGCTGCACCAAGAGAAATATCTCTGCTCACTTGAACAAAGCCTGGACAGTCAAGGTTGTAGCAGCCCATCTCTCCGTATGAATCGCTCTATATGTTTTGTATATATACATATTTTTGGGTCGAATAAATATTAGTAAACAAACCTTCGTCAATGCATGACAATTATAAGACTAATAAGAAAAAAAGGAAACTTGCCGTCCAATAGGTGAAAAGTCTTGGATTATTGTCACCGTACAAATCATATAGGATCTGTTACAAGGATAAAAAGAAATGAAATTAGAAATAATAAGAACTCCAATTATGAGTATCGACTTATTTAATCATCAAATCGAATTGAGTTAAAAAAAAAAAAATCGTGAAATTTTCAACAACGCGACATTATATTACCTGCCAACCAGACTCAAGAGTGTTTAAACCAGTGCCCCAATCTCCACCGGCGACCCATGTCTGAGCCAAACTAAACTCGCTATTTTTTACAACATTTGGTTTCCATATACTTATACGGCTTTTGCTGCCATAGTATTCACCATATTCGACTTGCACACACGCATGCTACAATATTATGTAATCCAAAATAATACAATATCAACCGGTCATGAAATTTAAAAAATATATTCTACTAGTTACTTCGAGATTGTTAGTAGTTTAAGTGAAAAAATATTTATATATAAAACCAAGCATAAAATTCTTGTGTTGAGCCGGGACATCATACCTCATGAACTTCCCTCCGACGATCACGGCGGAGGTGATTAATAGTTGGAGAAATAGTTGCGTTGCTCTTTCTTCCATAAGTTTTAATGGAATCTGATCTTAAAAGATCATTTCTTGTTCTTCTTCTCATGGGAATAGTGTCCTCAGGACATTCACCTTTCGTGCGCCACAATTGATGTATAACGTATGTCTTGTCGTTATCTCTAGTCTTGTCTCTAATGAACGAGTCACTTTTCGGCCTCATCTTTACTCAAGAGAAACAAGAAGTGTTAAGAGTAATTAATTCAAGAGAGACAGAAATAATAAGAAAAAATTAAGTATTACAAAACCTGAATGATGTGGTTTTTGAGTAAAGGATGATCAAAAGCTGGTTGGTGATAGATCCATACACAATCAATTATATCTCCATCTGGACTCTGTCCAATGTAAAAATTTATGCGTAACGTACATAAGAGCATGTAGGCAAGAAATTAAATATTGAGAAATAGTAAACTAGAGGTAAAAATTATTGTGAATACATACATGGACAGATTTAACGGCAGGTTTGTTGAGTTGTTTCAACCGTCGCTCGATCTTCTGCTCATGGATATCGGAAAGTTTGCTCATTCCGGCCAAAGGTCCGACTGCAAGTGCTATGGTCACCCAAAGAAGGAGGAAAGTCACCATATGATTAAGCATCATTCTTAGTAATTTAGTATACCTCAAACTTTCAAAGTTATTGTTGTAAGTTGATTTGGAGGAGATGGTGTATATATATATAAGTCTTTGTGTTGTAAGAATAGAAAATATCTATAAAATCTAGCAATAGAAAAAAATAACTTTATAGTTGTTTTCATAAAGAAAACTTTTGCTAGTAATCTAAATGTATGATTAGATTTTTAAATTAGATTTAAAATATATTATATGTCTGACTTTCTGAGGATTACTTTTTTGAAAGAACCTAAATTAAGCACATATATATAAGGTAATCAATACATATAAACCAAAGTATTAAAAGCCAGTATATATATATAAATCAGGCGTGTCAAAATAGACTGTCCACGTTGCAAAAATAATAGAAAATATAAGTAAACTTAAATTTATTATAGATTTTAAAAATGTGATTTAGTGATCATTAACAGAAAAAACTATTTACAGATAACTTTTGTAAATTTAGGTCTAATTTTTTAATTAATTCAATAGTAGTATCTAATTTAACTAATGTACTTAGAAAATAGGGAAACTATAATGGGTGTACTCAAATAAAAAAAAATTAAGAATCTACATATGCTATTTTTTTAATTAGTTCTCTCTCTTAACTATTTAAATTGGACAAAGCTACCCCTAAGATAGATAACAAATATTTTAACACATAACAAAATAGATATCCATAAAATTTTAGAACAATTTTTACATATCATTTATATTTTTTTTTCTTTTATCATTTATATGTTTATATCATATCATTTATATGTTTCTATGTTTATATAATATCATTTATATGTTTCTTATGTATAAGTTAACATAATAGATGAAATATCATAATAAATTAACATATTAATATATAAGTTAGTTGATATCAATTATATAATAAATAATTTAACTCGATAATTATGATTTTATCAAATAATTTATAATTTATAGCGCTAACATAAATAATTTAATTATATACCTATGAGGTTATCAAATAATTTATAATGTATACCGGTAACATATGATTTACATAGTTAATAGTACTAACATATGAATAACTATAAATAATTTAACTATATAACTATGAAGTTATCAAATAACTTATAATGTATAGCGATAACATACAATTTACATGATACGCTATTTTTACAAATATCAGTTTATTTATTTTTTGTTAAAATCGAATTAGGGGTAAAAATGTAATTTCGGTAGGGATGAGGAGAGAGATCTAATTTTAAAATTATCACTCCTTTACTTTTTGTTTTCAGATCTTTTGAGTACCAATTTTTAACAAGCCAAAAAAAATATTACATATAATTATTTTATACATGTCAGTAAAAGTATCAAATGAAAAGGTTGATCATTATATTTCAAAAATATTATTTTAGGTCTGCCTTCTAAAGATTACTTTTTAAAAAATATAGAAAGAGAGACTATTTTATCTATTCATCCCTGAAGAACATAGTATATAAGGTAATCAATACAAATAAACCAAAATATTAAGAGTCAATAAATATAGATAAATTAGTCGTGTCAAAATAGACTGTCCACGTTGCAAAAATAATAGAAAATATAAGTAAACTTAAACTTATAAAAGATTTCCAAAGTGTAGTTTAGTGTTCATTAACAGAAAAAAACTATTAAAAGATAAATTTTGTAAATTTAGGTCTAATTTATAAATTAATTAAATAGTAGTATATAATATTAACTATATGTACTAAATAACATTACATATAATTAGATATGTCAGTCAGAATATCAAATGAAAAAGGTTGATAAATATGTTTTAGAACTATTATTGTTTTAAAAAATTAACAATATAACTTGCCATCATCTTAAATTGATTTTATCTTAGGATATTATATAGTACTAACATTTCAACCAAAAAAATTATATAGTACATCATATTTGGAAAACTGTGAAAATAAAATCGTATTAAAATATTAAATTAATATATATACACACAAAAATGAGATTTCTCATACAAAATTTATATGTACACACAAAAAATACGATCTATCTAGTAGAGTATTTAGTAAAATTTGAAAACAAACTATGTTTTACATAATCATCTAAACAAAGTTTTTACAAAGAACAAAAAAAATGTCGTCATAATCAAACATGGTTAAAGAAAAGACAGTCTCAGTTTCTTGTTGTTAAAAGGATTGGAAGTCAGAAATTCCAATATTGAAGGTTTGAACGAACATTAGGGGCAGACAAAAGCAATTGACAATATAAATATAAGCTGAAGATTATATCAAACTTCCATATTCATATTCATAGTTTTTTTTTCTTTCTTTCATTTCTTTATTCAAACATACATTTTATTTATTTATATTACAGCCATTTGAAGTCGTAGAGGCTTTTAACACATATCGGTATATATATCAAGGACAGTTTTTTTTTTTGGTAAAAATATCAAGGACAGTTACCGTTTCGACCAGGACCACCAAAGTAGAAATGATTCCCAAAGCTTGTTCCACCATTTCCTGGCTTAACATTGTAACAGTTACCATGAGCTGCCCAAGGGCTAAGTCTTTGTGGTTCCCTGAGAGTATTGGCTCCGTCAACTGTCATAATATTCCTGAAATAGCTTGCTTTCTTAAACCCTTCATCAGCAAAATGTCCACTTCCCATATCTGTGTCGGTGTGTCTCCCACCGGTCATCATGTTTACGATTTCACCTCCCCATTGAACTCTTTTTGCTTCGTTTCTTAGAGAATTAAACAACGAGCCAGGCCAGTACCCAACAAGCTCGTCACGGATCATTAGCCACCAATTGTCGCCGCTCTGAATAAATCAGAAGTCCATTTTGTGTTTAGAAACAGTTCTAATTAACTTGAGAGTCAACTCAAGTTACCTAGCTCTAATATATTCCCCAAGGTAAGCAGTGGTGGGGGATATAATTTGAACATATTATATAGTTGATAATAACGAAAAATAGTAAGAGTCAAGTAAATAAAATAAAAAATAAAAAAATAAAAAAATAAAGATAACGAAAAAATATATTAGATAAAAAAAAATTAAAAGGTGACAAAAAAAAAAGAAACAAAAATTAAACTGGGGACTAGTAAAGGATTTTAGTTACCATAATTTTTTCAGTTTATAGATTTTTCTTTTTTGAAAGAGATAATAGATTCAAAAATATAAATAAATAATTGACTTTTCCTTTGGGTACTAAAGAATTACTACGTCGGTACGTACCTTCCAAATAAGCATGGGGAAGGCTGTATTGACCTCCGTCGTAATTTGACATGGGAGATAAGGATCCTCCTACAGTGATACGATTGCTCCTCTGAACAAAACCTGAGCAGGCGTGGTTGTAACACCCAGATGACTCTGACCCTGGTTGATATCCATTTGCCTAAATATGCGGATACTAAAGGAACTTAGTAATTCATAGTTTACAACAAACATTATTCTGAATTTTGATTCGTAAATTTTCAAATAGAAAGAGAAACTTTTCTATTCTATCAATATCATACACTATGACAAAAGAACAGCAGCGTTTTTTTGTCACAATATTGAGGCTAAAAAGGAAACCATTAGAATTGAAAAATGGAAACTTACGTACAGTCCAGTAAACAAATAATCTAAGATTATTATCACCGTACATCCCTGGATAAACCTATATATATATATATATATAAAGTAGGGCAAATGAAGATTGTGTCAATATATTGGCATTGCGAATGATGAACAAGATGTAAATAAATTAGGGTTGAAGGACCAAAAGCATAGAAGACCTGCCAACCAGCTTCAATGGTGTTAAGACCATCGTCAGAGTCAGACCACAGCCAAGTCTGAGCCAAGCTTAATTCTGAGGGAACTTCAACTTCTGGTCTCCACATATTCACTGCAAACTGTGTCCCGTAAAACCTTCCGTCCCCCGAATCCATGATCGCATGCTAAACCGGCTCAAAGAAAATAAGAAAAATGTATATTAAGCTTACATGCAGAGGCGTATGCACTAATTAAGGTTTAAGGATTAGTAGGTGGCAGCTGCTTTTCAGGACTCCACTATAGTTTTCTTCAAACCCAAGTTAATGCCAAGAAAGCATGTTTCATCTCAAAAGTTATTTCTCTTACGACATATTACTATTCCAAAGTTATGCGACTCTATTAATAATTTAATATCAATTATGTATGTCTAATGAGGCTATCAGATTTATTATTATATTGATCTTAGATTTTTCGGATTTCTATTTTTTTTCCTACAAGTTTTTTTTTTAAATTATACAACTATAATTGAGTGCATTAGAAGCATATGTTACATGTATTTCCAAAATTAACAATACAAATCTTAAAAATAGAATATGATGCGCTTATACTGTATTATTTTAATAATGACAATAAGTTAAGTTTACTGTGTAAAATTATATGTGGTTCCACCATGGCCACAAAAGAGAGTAATTAAACGAGGACAATGCATAAAGTACCTCATGGCCTCCAGGGGTGCTTTGATGAGTCTTTTTCCCAAAACTCTCAATGGTTTTCGCTCGTAAGATTTCTTCTCTCGTTGTTCTTCTTATAGCAACAGTGTTTTGCGGACACTCTCCATTCTGGTGCCACACCTGAGTTATAGCCTTTGCATCTTTCTTGGTGTAATGATCACCTTTTGGGATAAAACTCGGTCTCATCTACGTGCATAAAACTTCCCGCTTCAACATGATCATGCATAAGAGAAAAAGAGAGAGACCATATATAAACGAATTTAAACCTGGATTGTGTGGTTTTTAAGCAAAGGATGATCCAAAGCTGGTTGAGTAGTAATTGGAACACAATCTATTATATCTCCATCTCCACTCTGCATGTTAAATAAAAAATAATAACACCAAGAAAGAGTCCCTAAAATGTTTTGTCCGCAAATTCCAAAAGCATAGAGTTATATGCATGTGGAAATGTATAAAACACCTTAATGGATTTAAGAGCCGGTTTGTTCAGTCGCTTCAAAAGTTTTTGTACTTGGATTTCCCGTTGATCAGGGAGATCTTTTCCATAGACGCAAGGAGATATTATCACCGCTATCACCATCAGAGATGCTGCGAATCCGGCCATTCCTATCATGGTTTAGCAAAACTTTTAGATGCTATTCTTTAATTTTAATATTATTTTTGATCAACTACACTTTGGAATTTATAGAAGCATATTGCTCATATATTCTATAAATTAAGAAACTAGTGCTTAAAGACATTAGCATCTTGTCATCAATTTGTAAGTGGTTACCACAGTAACAACACAATGGAAATTAGAGAAAATTGATCCAAGACTTAAACATCACCCAATATTGTGATGAAACGCATTACTATGGAAACTAAGATAACTTCGAGTGCATCATATTTTATAAATTAAGAAATCAGTGCGTAAAGACCTTATCATCTTCGAGTCCCTAGTATGTCAATTTATCAGAGCGTGTAATTTGGGGTAGAAAATTGACATTATCAACTTTTTTAGTGCGATAAACTTCTTTGGATATCTAAGTACTAGGTGATTAATCAAGTTTTAGCAATAAAAACTTAAATGATGAAAACCGAATTATAATGGACTCACGTTGATCGGTGGTTTGAACACAATATTTATTTCTTCCATATGTTTCAGTAATCTGATATATCTTAACAAATAATCTATTGTTCTTCTTCTGATGGGAATAGTATCCTCAAGACATTCACCTCTCGTCCCGCCACAATCGGCAGATAATAGATAAGTAAACTTAAATTTATAAAAGATTTCAAAATATAGTTTAGTAGTAGTGTACAGTACTAAAGAATACTTACTCATTAATTTTAATTTTATAAAATAAAAACTAGAGAAAATATTTTGAGATATAGAGGAGCTTCATAAATTAGATATAACTATATAGAATAATAAATTTTATTTATTAGTCCCTAGTTTAAGATATCTATCACATATTAATATCAATGAGGTGGATTTTTTTTAATAATCAGATTACATAATCAGATTACAGAGATGTGGAAAGTGAAAAGCTTACAGACAAATAGTATCAAGGTAAATTAACTACGATTTTTTTTACAATACACGTTCTTATTCAAATACAGAGAGACATACGTAGATATGTAAATTTTTGGAAAGCTTTCAATACACGACAAAGATCCAAATCAAGGGCATTTGTCGTTACGACCAGGACCACCAAAGAAGAAATTAACTCCCCAGGGCGTTCCACCATCTCCTGGCTTAAGGTTGTAACAGGCATCATGACCAGTTATGGGTTTAAGTGGTCCTTGGGGTTCTTTCAGAGTATTGGCTTCGTCATATATCATAAGATTCCTGAAATAGCTTGCTTTCTTGAACCCTTCTTCTGCAAAATGTCCGCTTCCCATCTCTGTGGTCGTGTGTTTCCCATCTGTCATCCTATTAACGATTTCTCCGCCCCACTGAACTACCGTGGCTCCATCTTTTAGAGAAGTGAACAAGTCGTCAGACCAGTACCCGACGAACTCTTCACCAATCTTTAGCCACCAGTTTTTCCCGTCGTACTATATAATCGAATCCATTTTGGGTTCAGATGCATATATAATAACATAGGGATCGGAATATATAACCCTTATCATTTTATATGTTAACTCATGTTAATATATGGGGTTAACAATTTTTTCATGCAAAACAAAACCATCCGAAAGATATATATCTTCAGTCCATCATAGTAGTTGTTAAGATTAGTACCTTCCTTATATGCATGGAGAGCTCTTGTTGTTCTCCGTCGTATTGCGACACGGGGTTTAATGATCCACCTACAGTGAAACGATTGCTCACTTGAACAAAACCAAGATCTGGGCAATCCAGATTGTAGCACAGTTTTCCTTGGTATCCATTGTTCTAGAACACCAAAAAAAAAAAGACTAATAAATCAGGTACCAAAGTTAAATATGGCCATAGTGGTAATATAATTAATATACTCTGTGTTTTCAGATTGTGAACCGTCTACATTTCTCAAATGATTAGCTTAATATAATTAGGGTTACGTATAATTTAATGGAAATGGGAACTTAATTACCGTCCAGAAAACGAATAATCTAGTATTACTATCACCGTATATTATTTCAGAAACCTACAAAATACAAATAATGGCAAATAAAGATAGTGTCAATTAAGATTTTCTGCATGAGAGGAAAGTTTTATTAAGAATGGAGGACTAGATTAATTAAGACATGACCTGCCAACCAGCTTCAATACTGTTAAGTTGAGGGCCATTTCCAGACAAAAGCCAAGTCTGAGCCAGGCTGAACTCATTTGAAATTTGAACTTTTGGGTTCCAGATATTTATTGTAAATTCTGTTCCGTAAAACTTTCCCGTCCTTAGATCCATGACTGCATACTACACCGGCTCCAGAAAAGGGGAAAATGTGAATTACGACACATGACAGTACCTACTTAATTCATACAAAGGACAATTCAAAAGAGTTGTACCTCATGGCCTATATTTGGACTTTTATATTCAGCAATGCGTCGATGATTTTTTCTCCTGAAACTCTCAAAATATTTTGCTCCTAATATATCTTCTTTCTTTGTTCTCCTTATAGGAACAGTGTTTTCCGGACAATCTCCATCCTTGTGCCACACCTGAATTATAGCCTTTTGTTTTTTCTTGTTGTTCTTATATTCATCTTCCGTGACAAAACTCGGTCTCATCTGCGTGCACAAAATTATCGTTTCAACATGATCATGCATATATATATAAACAAAAGAGATATCGTAAATGAAGACAAACCTGTATGGTATGGTTTTTAAGTAGAGGATGATCCAAAGCTGGTTGACAAGTTATAGGAACACAATCTATTATATCTCCATCTTCACTCTGTAAGAAAGATTAGGGCAAAAAGTTCAATATTCAAAGCATGGAGTTTATGCAAATTACACTTGTATGAGATTTATACCTTAATGGATTTAAGAGCAGGTTTGTTGAGGCGTTTCAAAAGTCTTTGTACGTTAATTTCCTGGTGATCCGAGAACTCTTCTCCATGAAGACAAGGAGAGGTTATTACCGTTATCATCATTAGAGCTACCGCGAAAGCGCCCACTCCCATCATGGTTAGTTATGTAAAATACTACGTATACTCTTTGGGATTTAATTTTTGTTTGATTTTTTTTTTTTCAATCAACTACTGCGCTAACAATTGGAATTTATAGGAGCAGATCGCTCATATATTCTGTATAAATTAAGAAATAAAGTAAAATCATTAGACTAGAGGTTATAATGAAGACTGACTGACTTATGACATAAACATCACCTGTCACAACTCCCCTCATGACTTAAATATTTTTATGAAAATTGACTCATGACTTAAGCATCATCACAACTAATCAATGGAAAAATTGGCTCAAGAGTTTCATCATTTCAAGGCTTAGTTTAGCTTCATCAGAGCAAGCAAATTTCTCTTGTTATACTAAGGCTTAATTAGCTTCATGTTGTCAATTCATTTCCTTTCATGTGCATATGTCGTCATAATTAACCTATATATGGACGTGTGTATGTATAAATTCTATTTCCACAATTCTTATTCTCAAATTATGGCTACTAATCTTTCTAAAATCAAGAATATTCGTTGTGAGGATAACTTCAATTTGGAGAGCTATCTCATGTAACGCTCCAGCAAAGCTAGGGTTTAATTACATTGTCGTAAACTCATAGATTTCTAGTAAGAATATATTTTCTTGTATGTTAACAAAAATACTCTTTCATGATATTTTAGAAAAACAACTCCCTCTGTACAGTTTAGCAATTAATATAACCAGAATTTTTTTTGATTAACTCAAGTTAACCGGAGTATGTAGTTGGATTTTAAATACTCGTTTACCGAGTCTATCTCAACGACCATAAAGAGTCAAGTTTGATATATATGTTTAAGAAAATGACCACTGCATTGTAAGCAACACGTTAAGTGGAAGTCGTTAAAATGCGTGTGAACGATTTCAGAAAAACGAACGAAGAAGATTCAAAACATCATCTCAAAACATCAACGCGTCATTTGGGAAAGAAAATTATTCGGGTGACTTGAGTCAAGCAAGAGCGGGCTCAATTACATCAAAATTTGTTGGAACTTTTATTCTAAGCATTACCGAGATATCTTTCTCAATTATTTATAATTACTTTAATATTTAAAATTAAAATTTTAACTCTAAAAGTTCAAGTTGTCGTTTAAAAAATAATAGAAATTAACAGTTCCAACAAATTTTGCTTTTGTTTTTTTAAAATGATACAATCTTATATTTATTATCTATATATTCACAAAATGTTAACTGAATCAAACTAATAGATTAAGTAATTAGGTTTATTTTTCACACAATTCTTTGAGACTCTTTTTTATTACGTGTTATTTGTTTTATCAACTAAATGGTCAAATTTTAATTGGGGAGCTAGCTAGCAAAGTATACGTTCCTAGCTTGTACAAGAGCTTGGGCCTTTACATAGAAACTAAATAATACAATTATGGTACTGTTTTTGCTTACTTTGGATGGTCCAGGACTCCAGGGATATAGGCTTAGTAACGAATTCCTTAGTAACAACTAAAATTAAGTGACTTGGGCTTAGAGGGGGGGCGCTTAATTAGAGTTGGTGGTTACCCGCCTAGTGTATTCAATGTCGCCACAACAAATTTCGATGGGTACGTTAACAGAAATTTATATACTATGTGGAAATATATATGGATGATCAAGCGATAAGCATTGAAGAAATTAAATCTAAAGTTGATTACCAGTTGCATTGCATTTTATATTTTTAATCATTTACATAGGTTTTTAATCATTGTGTTAATTTAATAAATAAACTAAATTAGGTTTTAGGTTTATATCTGGATTTTTAATTTAGCGTTTTTGTTAAACTTCAAAAGATAAACGAAATAAATAATTTACAAGTAAAGAGACGAGACAACAACTCAAGTGAACCATTTTTAACAGGTGATATTTTTTATTATTTATGTGGAAAATAAAGCATGGCGGGACATTAAGAACTTAAACATGGTAAATTAACAATGAAACATAAATAGGAATAATGAAAAAAATTAATGGATTCACAAAACAAAACAGAGAGATTCAATTCAGTCTTCATCACCTAACCAACTCCGCTTCAGCTTTGGACCAGTAGGTCCTTCCTCTCCGAAAACCTCATTAGGCAATCCTTTAATCGCACTCCTAAACACGTTCTTTAGACTCTCCCCAACCATAATCTTCTCCACACCCCTAATCTCATCTTCATGACCATAATCAATCTTTGGTCCCCAATGTCTCAAATAGTTCAACCAAGCCGGCTCCTCCACTTCCTCTCCTCTCATGTACTCAGCTGCGATAACCCTGAATCTAACCGCTGTATCAATCACTTTCTCACTCTTTCCTGTATCGTTCCTAATCCCCACATTGTCTTTGCCTTGCAACACAAGTCCCGGTTTCGAGTACATTGCGTGTCCATTCAAAGAAGCATAAGCTACCGGTTTGTTCCCTCTGCCTTGAAACTCGATCTCTGGAGCATCGATCCAGCTTCCTCGACTGTGTTGCGACAGATACATCCGTTGTAGCTTGCCGCTAAAGTTACTTATTCGGAGAGTGAAATGTTCCCAGTCTCCAATGTGTTCGCCGATTCTTCCCAACGGGATTGTAGCGGCCTTGAGCTTGGCCCGTGATGGGCCATTGAATGGATAAAACATCCACACAGCTACGTCTGTGAAGGTTCCACCGAAAACGGGTTTAACATGCAGATACACTTCCATGCTCTGTAAATCACCACCTTGGACTCGTTTTTTTGCGTCAGGAGCAACAGGTAGGTCTAACCAATATAGACCGTCGTTGGATTCACCTTGGGGAAGGTTTGAACCGTTTGGTTCGACTGGAACTGGGTTTGATTCATCACCTTTCTTGTAAAGCAAGGCACCGTTGCTGAAGAACCAGTTGACAGACGATGGGAGGTACTTCTCATCCTTGTGGAAGTAGATCCAAGGGGCGTAAGCTTGAAACAGAGCATCCACCTGGAGCTTGCTTGGCATACAAGAAAAATCGAACTTATTGTTTTTCAGACAGGGTAAAGTAGGATTCGAAGAGTTTGCAAAGAACGTGCCAACAGAGACTCCAGAGGCTTGTGTTCCTCTGTTAACAGGTCTAGAACTTGAAACGCTAAACCCATTAGTTTCCCATATCTGAGCGTCAGACTCGGCTGTATCAGTCAGGTCGGAACGAACACAACGGATCTTGTCCAGAGGAGGTTTTTCATCCGAGGTTGTCACGATTAGACCCACTGCATTGTAACCAGCAGGAGGTAGAGGCTGCCAAACGTATCCAGTTTCATTCCCGTTGTTCTCTACCTTTGTAGATTTGCCGCTCCAAAGAAGAAGATAATCCACCGGCGGTCTTAAAGAGTCGCCCGAGAGGTCTTTTCCGACAAGCGCCCATCCGAAAAGCTTGCGGTTATTAGGTTGAGCGTAGAAGCCGAGAATTGAAAAGCCTTCAGGTACTGAAGATGGCTCAAAGAAAGTGGCTCCGAGATTATCTGGTCCTCCTTCGTATACAGTCCATACTTTATTAAACGTTTCTACTTGGCAAACTTCAAGACCTCCCAAATCTATTCTCCCTTTCGCAAATCCTTCACCTGAAAAATCAAAACAAAACTCTATAAACAGAGCAAAAGCAGAGCTAAAAACAGAGCTGAGAAACAGGACGAACAATAAAGTAAAAAAAATCAAAAAATCAAAAAATCAAAACATGAACCTGAAGGCCAAGATGGTAACGGAGAAGGGAGACTGAATGTGGAATCAATCGGTAAAGATGGAGATGAACTTAGAGCAGATGACCTGTTACCCATTTTTGAGATTCAAGAATCCAAAATCGAAGTCCAATAAATGTCTGTGTGATTTGTGTGTGTTGTGTGGTAAAGATAGAAGTAAAAGGAACTGGGGACAGAATCAATAATGTTGGGTCGAGTTAGATCAACCACACACATACACAAAACTTCAAAGATTTGGTCTTATCAACTCAGCACATGTCAGGTATTTATTGTGAAACGAAAAAGTCATCGCAAATCACTGTTAGAGTTGTTTGGCCTTTGGTTCGAATCAACATAGTTTGTTATAGAATTTGAGTAATGTTTTGCACGTTTAATTATTACGTATGTTACTTCTCTTTGGACCTTTTGTATTTGTCCTGCTGACTGTTTGTCATGAATAAATAACATCATGGCAAAACACATTGTGTTAATAATAAACATTGAGTTAAGCTCTACAATTGTAATTTATGTACATGTGTTTTTTATATTTACACATTACGTTACCGGAAAATTATATGTTCTTTTATCATTCTAAAATTTCTAATTGAGACATAATTTATCAATATTTAGAACAAGTAATCCCCTATATAGTAAAAGAGGAGTACACTTTTTTTTCAAAAAAAAAAAGATAAAATTACCAAAAAAACATAATCCTAACCTTCATTCTTCATTGTCATTAAGGGTAAACCGGTAACTAACGCAGTTTCGGGTCGGGTCAATTTCGATATTGTAACCTGGTTTTGGCAATCGGATATTGCGCAGTTTCCTTCTTAATTTGCGGGTAATTAAATCCGACCCAATTGAAAATAAATAAGATTTCTGATCCAAAGCTAGCCCACCTATTCTTTTCTGGCTCTGACAAAATAATTTTAGGCCCAAGTCGGCCTGGCTAATTCTTATTATTCCCGACGCATAAAGCAAAATTTAATATGCAGTTGTTTTTTGAAAAACGTGTTAGAAAAGAAAAACACGTTTCATATCCGAGAGTACACTTTGGTCGGTGGAGTACACTTTCCTATCCGAGAGTTGTTGAAAATTTTATGTCGTAGCCAGTCTTTCTAAATGGACTTCGTGAATACAAAGGGCTTCATATTATTGCTTAAAAGTATCCAGCAAACTTTAGAACTCAATGTATTAAGTTTATTTCAATTTCGTACACCACGTCCAAGTTTAGATGTAGCACAAATTTTATTGAAATTTGGACCGTAATTTAGAAAGGTCCACTAATTAACACACAAACTAAAAAAAACCATCAGTAACTTCTATAAATCAAATTACAAAGGAAAATTAAAAAAAAAGTATATAATAATTTAGGAAGTCTTACTTTTAGTTTGGTTATAAGTAGAAAGTATTAACTTTTAAACACTAAAATATAGTGCATGTAAAGTAAATATGGTTTTCATTTACTATATGATTCACAAACCACATATTAACACAACCCACTCACATTTTTAATATACAGCAAATATCTAATACCCCGTTTAATACCGCGATACAGCAACACGGTTTACGTTATATAACAAAATCAAACAGAGACATTTCCCCCGTGCTGTAGCGCAGGTCAAAATCTAGATTATTTTAAAAAGTGGTATATGAAAAGGGGTAATTTTGAAATTCTCCTTTAAAATATTCAAATATAAAAAAATATAGAATATTTAAAATATTAAAATGGGTCAGAATATTTTTGCAACGGGTTAGAACATGATACACACAACTTAAGTTTTACCATTGTAATACTAATTACATAAATTATATGAAAATTGTTCATTTTTACGTGTCTTAAAGAACATAACTAAATCAAATTTTAACATGTATTAAGTTAAAATTGTTCATTTTTACGTGTATTAAGTTTAAACTAATTTCGTAGCCCAATTACAAGTTTAAATGTTTCTTAAAATATATTATCATACTTTGTAAAATTACATAAGTCCACTAATTACTACACAAACTAAAGATTACATTAAAAAAATTTAAAAAATTCAATTACAAATGAATATTAAAAAACATTTATATATAATAATTTAGGAAGTCTTAGAGGTTATTTGGTTATAAGAAAATGTGTTAACTTTAAAACACATGAAATATAGTGCATTGAAAGTAATTGTGGTTTTAATTTAAAATATGCTTTTCAAACAACAAATTAACACAAACCACTCGAAATTGTTATTGTTTAACCGCTACTTTTAATTATGATGAGTAAATATCAGAAACCTCGGATAATACAACTCTTAGGAAACAGTTTACGTTATTTAACAAAATCAAATTGAAACATTTCCTCCGCGCTATAGCGCGGGTCAAAATCTAGTATAAGTGTATAATACAAAATCGGTAATGATAATAGTGTTAATTAGCCGTTACTAATTTTTCTCCGTCCAAACGATTCCTCAGCTTTTGAAAGAATAACATTTATTAAACGTGCAATGTTTTACATTTTGTTTTCAAATTTGATCTCAACAGCTGTGTAAATATCACGTCTTTGTCATTCTCGAATTATTTCAATTCACCATCAACAGACTATTGATATATATATATTTGATAAAACAGACTGTTGATTGAAGAAATCGAATTGATGATAGAAAGAAACATCTCTGATGACGTGGATTTTTTAATTCTTAAATGACCATCACATGTTCTTATTCAAAACAATGTATGTATGTGAAAATCTCAAAAGCTTTTGAATACACACATATACAAATCAAGGACACTTAACGTTTCGACCAGGACCGCCATAGAAGAAATGAGTACCCCAAGGAGTTCCACCATTCCCTGGCTTAACATTGTAACAGTTGTGTTTATCAGCAAAGTAGTAAAGTCCTTTTGGTTCTCTAAGAGTATTGGTTCCATCAACTATCATAAGATTCCTGAAATAGCTTGCTTTCTTAAAACCTTCGTTTGCAAAATGCCCACTTCCCATATTTGTGGTTGTGTGTCTCCCACCGGTCCTCAAGTTAATGATTTCGCCTCCCCATTCAACTCTCGTAGCTTCTCTTCCTAGAGAATTGAACAACGAGCCTGGCCAGTACCCAATAACGTCTTTTTCATTTACCCTAAGCCACCAGTTTCCTGTTTTCCGGTCCTGATTAAGAATTTACTCATTCGGGTTAGATGGAGAGGTAACTTGAGGGAAAAGGTATATCTTGCCATGGAAGTTAGGTTGAATATATGAATCTCATATTGTTGAGGTGAAATATAAGTATGTTATTACCTTCCATATAAGTATGGATAGGTTGTATTGAGCTCCACCGTAGCGTGACATGGTGGTGATCGACCCACCTACGGTGTATCGATTACTTGTCTGAATAAAACCAGAGCAGAGAAGGTTGTAGCACCCTGTTTTTCTGTATCCATCACGCTATTCCCCGGGAAAAAAAAAAACAAAATAATCAAAGTCTTAGATGTATAAATTTATAGGCCTATGCTAAAAGAAAGAAGCAAGAAAAACTAAAGTTACACTTTATAGTTCTATTCAAGATCGTGAAACTAGTTGATCGTTTGAATTTCAAATGATATAGAGTTTAATATATAAGAGTTAGCTATGCATAGAAGAGCTTACCGTCCAATAAACAAAGAATCTTGGATTATTGTCATTATATAGTTCTGGATAAACCTATAAATTAAGACAAACAAAGGTAGACTAGTTACGTGTTTAGTTTATTTGCATAAAAACATAAAAAGGATGCAGAGAAGAAGGAACCAAACCTGCCAACCAGCTTCAATGGTGTTAAGACTAGAGCCATTTCCGGAAATAACCCATGTCTGAGCCAAGCTAAACTCTTTGGGAATTTGAACAAATGGTTTCCACACATTTATTGCAACCTTTGTCCCATAAAACTTTCCGTTCCTCACACCCATCAAAGCGTACTAAAGCGAATCCAATATATATGAAAATTGTAAGCCACAAGTCAGTAACAAATAATATACATGACATGTGTTATGTGTGTGTGTATGCATGTAGTTGTACCTGGTGACCTAATGTTGGATCAAAGGTTGTAGTTCTTGGGATGCTTTGATGCGACTTTCTCCCAAAACTCGTGATGGATTTTGGTCTTAAGAGATCTTCTTTCTTTGCTCTTCTGATTGGAACAGTGTTTTTGGGACACTTTCCAGTCTTGTGCCAAACCTGAGTTATAGCCTTTGCTTCTCTCTTGGTGTACGTAGAATCACTTACCGGGTAGAAACTAGGCCTCATCTACAAGTATAAGCCTTTTTCCGTAAATATTTCATAAACAGAAAAAGTTATGTTCTAAAAGAATAAAGAGACGATAACCCAAAAAAAAAAAAAAGCCAAACCTGGATGGTATGGTTTTTAAGTAAAGGATGATCAAAAGCTGGTTGATTAGTGATAGGAACACAATCTATTACATCTCCATCTTCACTCTATAAGAACCGATTAATTAGAACGTACGTAAAAGAATACATGTCTAAAAACATTGTCATCTTGTCATGAAATTTACATATAGAATTTGTATAAGATATATAAGATACCTTAATGGATTTAAGTACTTTGATTTCCTGTTGATCGAAGGATATGTGTCCATCAACGCAAATAGCTAATATCGCTCCGATCACCATCACAAGTAGCACTACTATGAAACTGGTCATTCTCGTCATGGCTATGCAGTTCTTAGCAAAACTTTTAGATAGTACTCATTGGATTTTATAGAAGAGTAGATTGCTAATGTTTTCCTTAACCGGTCTTCTCAAACTCTAACCATATATAAACAATTTTTTCCTAGGATTATTAAGGTTAGTGCTTATTCATTGTTTGCCAAATCGTTGTCTGAAGTTTTTATAATGCTACTCCAAGTTTTTCACCCATCACATTATCTCGGACCAAAAAAAAAAAAAACTAAATTTGAATTTATAAATTTAGGACCGGTTGGTTGATCATTCTTTGGTTAACCGGCCAGATAATGTTTTGGGAAAATATAAAGTAGACATTTGACCAAACGATATATGTAAGTAATCTAACTGAATTAGTTATGATTCTTATCAGAAATTAAAATATGTAACCTAGTCTTCGACGTCATCTATAATAATTCAATCTGAGACAAGAAGAAGAATTTATAAATCGATCATCATTCTCATCAAATCATTTGTTAGTCTGTCATGAACCATTCCGTGTGAGGAGGTCACGAACTTGTAAGTGCATCAGTTCATTATTAAGTTTCGACATGAATTGCTAACTATGGTCGGTACATTCTTTTATTTGGCACCATTGAATATTTTGTTAAATGAATTATATAATTCTCTTAATATGTTTAATTGATTATACACTTTTCGATTTGAGAACTCGTCAACACGATCGAAGTCAACTCTCTTGTGGCTTCATGCCCACATTTTTCGTTGACTTTAAGAGAGGCCATGAGAAGATACATATATATATGTAATCCACATACTACAAAAAAAAGTATGAATTTAGTTTTCTTTAAACATTTTCACTATTCTAAATTGGGAATTTTAGCTGCTAACAAATAAATTAAATGCCTAAAAAAATATATTTCATTTTCTTAGTTGTGTTCTATAAAAACATACATGAAATTGTGAATATGTGACAAGAAGTCTCTAGTGAAGTGAAGTTTGTCCAATAATTCTGATAGATACTCTGTTAAAACATGACTGATGAAAGAAGATCCAAAAACAAAGAGTCCCATCTCCATGACTGATTACAGACAAAGCAGTAACACAGGTCACACTGAAAACAAAGTACCACTCATATACAAAAATAAATAAATACAAATTGATTAATTAATGTGATCATTTCATTTCAGTATACACATGGGACCATGTTCTTTAAAGAAATTTATCTTCTCTTCACCTCTCCATGGCAACAGAGACAAAACTCAAACAAAACCAAACTCTGCAGAATTTAAAATATACCATAAACCACTCTTCAAACCTGACAATTAATATACTTAAGAATGTGTATATATTTATATATGTTTTATACAATTGATTTTAGAATGATCTTCAATGTGAGTAAGTAGATCACATTTTAAGGGCAATTTGGGTTTCTCCCAGGACCACCATAGTAGAAGTAACTTCCCCAAGAGCCTCCATTACCACTTTTCACATTGTAACAGTTCTCCTGATCAGTAAAGACTTGAAGATTTTCCGGGTTTCTCAACTCGTTCGATCCATCGACTACTTGGACGTTCTTGAAGTAACCGGCTTTTCCCCAACCTTCCTCTGCAAACCGCCCACTTCCCATCTGAGTGGTTGTGTGTTGTCCTTCCTCGGACTGCGAGTTAACCACTTCACCTCCCCATTCGATCATCGATGCACTTTCTGATAAGTAAGAGAAGAGGGAAGCTGGCCAGTATCCTATTATGTATTTCTCTCCAAACTGTAACCACCAATGTCCTTCTTTTGGATCCTGACAAGAAACCAAACTAATATTTCTCAAAACAAAGCCTAACCAAAAGTGATCAGTAGCATTATTTTTACGCCAAACAAACCGTGAGTAAAAAGAAATCACTAAAATAGATTTAACCATGCAATATATATAGTATATATTAATTAAATCCTTTTTTGTATGTTTTGGTTATTATAACCAAAACCAAAACAGAGCCGAGCCTAAATGACGGAGGTTCTTGTTAGGTAGTAGTAGCATCTTACTTTTCAAAAATGGTAATAATGTGGTTTTTGTAGTTGGTTTACCTTCCAGATAAGTATGGTAATGTCATACTGAGAGTTTCCATAGTTTGATAAAGGAGAGATTGATCCACCCATTGCTATTTCCCTGTTGATTTGAACAAATCCTGAGCATAGAAGATTATAACAGCCTGTGCCTTGGTATGCATCACTCTGTTAGCACAAGGGAGAGACAAAAGAATGATTTTTAAACTTAAGTAAGTAAGCCAAAACACACAAAACAAGAAAAATCTGATTTGAATATTCAGAAACTTAAACTTACAGTCCAATAAGTGAAGAGTCTGGTGCGAGTATCACCATACAATTGTGGGCTGACCTGAAAGCACAAATCTTTGAATCAAGAACAGTTTCTTTATCAGGACAGAACAACCAAAAACCGAAAGAACAAACATACCTGCCAGCCAGCTTCAATGCTATTGAGATCAGAGTTAAAATTCCCACCCAAAACCCAAATCTGAGCCAAGCTAAACTCATTAGGCATTTCGACATTTGGTTTCCACACATTTATCTTCGCCTTAGCCCCGTAGAACACACCGTCTTCGACATACATTATCGCGTGCTTAAATCAACACCAAAAGAAGAAGATAGAGAGGAAAGAAAGGGTTAATGGACACAACAAAAATGGCCAAAACCAATTCAAAATGTGAAGAAACTATATATATATATTACCTGATGACCATTTTGTGTGAGGACATTAGGCGGCTCAGAAGATTTAGGTTTAGGGATACTTTTCTGATTCTTCATACCGTAATTCTCGACGGCACTTGCTCTGTAAAGATCTTGTTTGGTGGTTCTTCTGATGGGAACTGTGTTCTGTGGACATTTGCCATTCACATGCCAAAGCTGATTTATATCCTTAGAGTGCTGCTGATTCTTGGTTTTAGATGAAAGTTTACTCTCACTAAAAACACTTTCTGGGTTAAAACTTGGCCTCATCTATAAAAATATAAAAAACAACAACAATGTCAGAACTATTCAGAACAAAAACCACACACAACACACAAAAGAAAGTTATAAAGAGAAGAAAATTATAAAAACCTGGACAGTGTGATTAATAAGCAGAGGATGAGAAAAAGCTGGTTGGTCAGTGATTGGGACACAGTCGATTATATCACCATCTGGGCTCTGTTTTAAAAAACCCACAAAAGAAATCAGCTAAAAGAATGAAAATTTTATGGGAGTTCGTCTCTCTCTC
>NW_006238920.1:13389115-13444431 GCF_000375325.1 Capsella rubella | reverse complement strand
TCTCTCTCTCTCTCTCTCTCTCTCTCTCTCTCTCTCTCTCTCTCTATGACATCTTTTTAGTTACCTTAATCGATTTGAGAGCTGGCCTGTTGAGTCGTTTCAAGTGGGTACGGATTTTAAGATCAGAAAAGGCATTACCGGCGGAGACAACTGAAGAAGGAATGAGAATCGCCACCGTCATTACCAGAGCGAAGAAGAAGCCGACCCTTGTCCAATTAGCCTCCATGGTTAGTAAAGAAACACAGAAAGGTTTAAGCTTTTCTTCTTTCTTCAACAAAAGAGATGATTTTTGAGGAAGGAGATGAGAGGTTTCTTCTTCTTCTCCTTCTTCGTCTTCTTTAGTGTTTATTTTTTTTGTTGGTTTATTATTGAGGTTGAGGAGGGGGGATTTTTGGATTGAAGTGGATTGCGTTTAATTCTGGGCACTAAATAACAACACTTTGGCAAAACCTTCATAATAACAATAATAAAGGACCCATTTTTTATAAATATAAATAGAGACAAGTAAGAAAGAATTTGGATTCTATTGCATAAGATTGGTTGCTTTCTTTTCTCTGCTAATATTTTCTTGTCAGAATCTTTTTCTGGAAAAATTCTAATGATAGATGTCTTTTTTTTTCTTATATTAAAAATTATCACATTTTACAGTCAACCTTTATAGATAAAGTAGATAAATTTTTACTGAACTGGAACATTCCACTCTTGTTTTCATACATTTTTATTGGGATTTCAAATAATAAATTTATTGGAATAGTGACAAAAGGGCTAAATAAATTTATTATATACCCCATACTAATAATAATCACTAAAAAGAAAAAAGAAAAAAACATATCACACTGGCAAGGATTTTAAATGCAAATCTCCATCTTATTCTTTCTGTTCTCATTGCCTAATGATGTCTATTAGAATAACATTACAAAAATCAATTTCTTACCTGATCATCGTCAGCTTAAGCAATTCCAATTATTTTTATGGTAGAGAATCTAAATCCGTATTATTTGCATCATCGTTTTCTTTTAGTTACATAAATAAATAACTAACTGGTAGAATCTTACCGCAATTTATTCAAGTAGACCAACACAAATCGCATACATAAGCGAGATTCAACACAAACTTTTTAACCTACAACGTTAGAACTTAAAAAACCTTAACAGAAAATGTATAGATATTGGCAACGAAAAGAACATAACAAACATATTGATACTAGTATTAAATTACTATAGGTCAACTGTTGAAGCAAATGTTGCACACTATGATCACTAATTACTTATTTTATACTAATATATAAAGGGTAAAATTAGAAAGGAGGAGCCGTGATTGGTTGGGAGAGAGCACCAGCAATGTGAAAAAAACAGAGAAGAGTGTAAAGTCAAAAAGTCAGAGAAGAGGCCACTCGCTCGCTCACTCTAATTGTCGGTTTAATATTATTAGGCGACGAGACATCTTCCAATTATCTTTCCTCTTCTTCCTTTCGTTTTCCATTCTGTTACATCTCCAACTTCATTTCCCACTTTGTATTTCTTTTCTTTTTAAGTCTCTCGGGACTTAATATGTCCTATACCATTAAATTTCATATTGGCCAAAAATACATACATGTTGCCTATTTTCGTACAAATCATCGTCCATTTTTATAATTTCACCATATTTTTTTATATGATTTCTATTCTTTTTTATTTCTTGCAATTTTATGTTTTTTGGCACCCTATTTTATTTATTTTTAAATAGTTTATATCCCATATAATATTAAGAAATTTATGTGCACCGGTACAAAGACAATAGAGATATTTTAGAAGGTGCAAATTGGTTGCATCTTCTTCTACCGTCCGTACTGATATCGATTTTTTTTTTTTGTTATTATTATTATTTGCAAGAATAAATACGAAAACTAAAGAAGCTTACAAAATGATGTTAGATGATGGTGCAAATATGTTTGGCTCCGTACTTTTTTTACAAGTCTTCCATTCGATTCAATGTATGTATTTTCAAATGGGTTAATTAATATTGTATACTTTTTTTTTTCCTTTACTTCTAGGTTGGAACTTTATTTGGTCTTTGCTTTGCAAAGTCAATATATTCACGAACGGCACCAAAATTAAAAAAGAAATGTCAAACATTTGTAATTCGATTTTGAACATCTTTGCCAACGATGTGATAAAAGTGTGGAAATGACATCATTGGTTCATTTATGCTATACACGTGAACCCCCTCTCCTCCTTCCTTCCCTCCCAAGCTCCCAATTGCTCGAATCTTTTGAAATTATATATGACATGTTCATATCTCAACACGTCAATCTGTTTCCCATTACCAACCCAAACTCTTTTTCTTTTTTTTTTTTCTTTTTTTCAATCAAATTTGTTTGTATTTTGCTTAATCATCATCCGCAGCAACTCAAAACATAAGAATTTTGACAGAAATAAACTTTTACATGAAAGATGATGGACAGAAAAAAAATAACTGAGAAAATAATAGAGTCTCAACAAAAAGACAAGAGAGAGAGAGAGAGAGAGAGAGAGAGAGAGAGAGTGGCTTCATCTCGTGGTTTCTTTAAAAAGTGCCAAAGGGGAATCTTGGAGTATTATGCTTAACTACAATGTCACGGGTTTTTTTATTGACTCTTTCATACACCTCATTTCTACGTCCCACTCACTTCATATTGTATTACACACACACTACCACCATTTCAAATCCCACGCTCCCTTTTGCGGATAACATACTGGACCACCCCCATAATGGGCTATTGCCTATGGGCCTCAGCCTCGTCGCCCTCACATATCTAAACATCAATCAAAGAGCTTCATCTGATAACCTGGAATCAGAAACACAATGTCAAAAGGGCGATCCACATTTCTCACAGTTTTAAGAGACACAAAACCTTATAACAATTATTGTGGTATTATTCAGTTACAGTTTTTAGAGATACAAACCTTGCATGTTTTGTGTTGTTTAACAATATCATCAACGGCGAAACGCATTGCCTTCAGCTTCAGTTCCACGCTGTGAATAATAGCTTCTTCGCCGCACGCTTTCTTCTATTGTTGAGCTCCCGCCTTTCTCTATCCCATACACACTTTTATTAGCATCGTCCAAAAAGCTCTTTCCCATGGATACTTTGTTCTTGTCAGCTTCCACTGCATCAGTCTCATCCGCTTTCTTCAATCTTCTCCATCTTTGCTCCTCGTGCACCTCTGCATCCATTTGCATTTGCTTCAATCTAGCAGCTCTCTCCTCTTCTGATAGTTTCGACCCTCCTTTCCGGCGTCTATTCTGGTATTCATTCTCCTTAGAGGGATGCTTTCCATTGTCTAAATCCTCTGTTTTCCTTTTTTTATCCTCTTGACCATAACTCTTGAGATTTTCCCTTTCCAAACCGCCTCTAGGGGAGTGATTCTGATATCTCTCATTGGTACGAGTTTCTCTATGACTTTCTCTTCTGTTTGGTTCATCATCCATATCTGACCTTCGTCTCTTATCTTGACTTTCTCTTCTTTTGGACTCATCATCCAGATCTGACCTTCGTCTCTCATAGTGCTTATCATGACTTTCTCTTCTTTTGGACTCATCATCCAGATCTGACCTTCGTCTCTCATAGTGCTTATCATGACTTTCTCTTCTTTTGGACTCATCATCCAAATCTGATCTTCTTCTCTCATAGTGCTTGTCCCTACTTTCTCTTCTTTTTGACTCATCATCCAGTTCTGACCTTCGTCTCTCATAGTGAGTATCCTGACTTTCTCTTCTTTTGGACTCATCATCTAATACTGACCTTCGTCTCTCATAGTGCCTATCACGACTTTGTTTTCCTTTTGACTCATCCTCTAAATCTGATCTTGGCCTCTCATAGTGTCTGTCATGCGTCCCTGATGTTTTCTGATGGTGGGATTTTCTTCCATTATTCTCTTCATCAGAATCTTCCTCCGAATCAGAATGGTGTCTGGATGAAGATTGCTTGTGATGTTTTCCACTTTTACGCTTATGCTTTTTCTTATGGTCCTTTTTGTCTCCATCTTTACCCTTTCCTTTTTCTTCTACCTAAAACAGAAGAAACTTTCCACCAGGTCAGTAGCTGTAGAAAAAAAGAACGGCAAAAACATAAAAAGATCCAATGAAAGCAAATTCAGTTATAGGCAAAAAAAAAAAAAAGCAAATTCAGTTGCAAACACACAGACACAGGAGCAGGACACAAAATCCTCCATGTACATAGCCAAGAGGAAAAAAATAAACTTACAGATTTGCGAATAAGAGCCATCTTCACAGGATTGTTCTTGATCTTGGCAAGAGCGTCCTGCTCACGCTGCCTGATGAGAAGCAAAGGGTCAGAATGAAGTTTCCTCCAAGAATCATTAGCAGATTGCGGCTTCTCCTCAAACAGCGCACCAGGAGCCGACTGATCTGGTTTCTCACTGGCACTATTACCAGCTTCAGCTTGGGCTAAAGGCTGCTCTTCTTTCTGAAACGAAACACCTGAACCACTCGCACTTCCTTTCCCTACAGCTAATCCTGAATCATACAAAAACTCCAATCTCTCTTGTCTCCTGCAACAAAATTAAAGAAAAAAAGTTCACAACTTCAAATCACAAATCACTGAAACCCCATCAAACTACCAACATATGCATTATATAGATTCTAATTACTCCAAATCACAAAAAGCATACGACTTCAGAACGACCCAGAACTCCAAATCACCGACTCCATCTCCAGTCGTTAATTTAACTAATCAATTACCAAAAACGAATCTTATAGATTCTACGCTAGAAACTCAAAACGCCAACCCTAATTCCCATAGATACCACCCAAATCAAATAGGATCGAGTAAAAGGAAAAAGAGAAACTTACGGAATTAGACCGGCTTGTTCCTGGAGAGCGCGAAACTCAGAACGCTCCCTCTCCTGCAAGATCTGGAGACGAAGCTCCTCAAGCTTTTTCTGTTCGGCCTCTTGTTTCTGCTCAGCCTTCCACACGGTCTCGATGTTACGGAGACTCCCCGTATGCCATCCCTTCTTGTTCAGAAATTTCATCCCCATGGCTACTCCTCTTGTTGTTTCTCCTCCTCTCGCTTCAAAATCTGGTCACCTTCTTCCCTGTTCAATCGCAAACTCGTCGAGGGTTGTATCTATTTGCTCCGTCGCCGCCGTATAATCGAATTAATGAGATGAAATCGGAGCCGTATGTTTTTAAAAAGCGTGTTGAAGGGTGATATTGTTATATTTGGGCCTCGTGTTAATGGGCCTCTTGTTAATGATCGTTCTAAACCGCAAATCTAAGCTAATTGGACCCGGTTTAGCTTGATTAAGTCCAATGAAACTCTCACTGTGTTGAAATAAGTCCCAAACAAATCTGACTCAACTACTACACATTTGTTGACATTATAAGAGCGTATTAACAAAGTCAATTACTAACTAAATAGCTTGTATGTTTTTCACTAAAGAGTATGCTTTTGAAGTAGAGAAAAGCAAATAACTAAAGAATGTGTTTTCTTTACAGACTTCAAAAGATGAATATTGATTGCGCGATGTCATTACACTCTAGGCTGATGTTTTCTCACGTCGCTCCATCATTAATTATCCTTTCACTTTTCTTTTCACCTGTAAAATACATAGAAACACAATCCAACAGGTCAGCAACACAATCGAAATCAACCACGATTCAAAATTGAAAGAAGGAAAGGTAACTTACAGATTTGCGAGCTTCCAGCTCTTGCTGCCTGATGAGAAGCAAAGGGTCAGAGTGGAATTTGCGCCAAGAATCATTGGCAAAGTGTGTCTTATCATCATCAAACAAGGCACCAGGAACCGGCTGCTTCCGCTTCTTGTTCTTGTTCTTCTCGCTCCTACTACTAACACTAGTAGCATCAGTTCTATCTTGATCATTCTGAAACAAAACACCACGTCCTGAACTACTGGGATTCTCTTTCACTACTAATAATTCTGAATCATACAAGAACTCCAATCTCTCTGGCCTCCTCCTACAAGAATAAACAAACAACAAAACTATAGTTAGAAAAACAACTCAACAAAAACAATAAGATTCCAACTGTATCGCCTAATCACGACTATAGATAATCTTCACATCATTCAAATTTCACTTCCAAAGGTTATTACAAACCCAATTAACACCAATGGAAAGATATATTCCAAATCACCAAACTTTAATCAATAACCGATCGAAATCGAATTTGGAAAACTTACGGAACGAGACCGGCCTGTTCCTTGATAGCGCGAAATTCAGAACGCTCCTTCTCTTGAAGGATTTGGAGACGAAGCTCCTCTATCCTTTTCTGCTCTGCTTCGTGCTTCTGCTCAGCTTTCCACACTTTCTCAACGTTTCGGAGACTTCCCGTATACCATCCCTTCTTATTCAGAAACTTCAACGCCATTGTTTCCTTCTTCTCCTTCAAATCGAAACTCGTCCAGGGCTTTTATAATCTCACCGCCGCCTTTAACAACAAGGACAACAAATCAGAGCCGTCCGTTTTTTTAATGGGCCTGTTTTGGACATCTCGCGATTTAATCCCGGTTTACTTTGGTTTAATTTAATTCGAGTGATGTGATCAGCGAAATTTGTTGTTTTCGGAAGTTTTGCAAAATCCAAATTCCAAATACTTAACTACGAACAATGCTCAGACAAAGCTAATTGATCATTAACACTCAGGTATTACAAGACAACTGATGTATATGTACACATTCAATTGTTATTTCAGGTATGTAATAAAACAGGTTATGAGTTCCAAGCCAAACCAAAGAGCTAGTAACTATGCTAACTATGGCTCGCTTTGTTTACTGTGTAGTAAGTAACCTTCTGGGAAAAAATTTATTAAACCGAAGTTGTGCACTCTTGCTGCACGCACTTCTTCTGGTGTTGGATAAGCTGGCTTCTAAGGTAGCATTCTTCAATCTGCAGAAGAAAAAATACTTTCATAATTTTATAAACTAAAAAATAAATAAAGGGTTATGTCCCTAAACTGTATGTATTCTTAGGTTTATACCTGTGACGAATGTGTTTTAAGCAATGAAACTCTGCAATCTTCTACTGATGCTTTTTCTCTGCTGCTTACTCTTGCTAGTTCCGACATCAAAGTCTCCATCTCTTGTGTCTGCAAAGTACATCAAAAGAAGTTGTCTCAGTTTCAACAATTGCTTGTGTAAATAATTTTGCTTCTGTTCTTAGTGTGAAGCACACTAATTGTAATTGCTTACCTTAGGCAACAGATTGCCAATGTTTTGCACAATGCCTTCCATAGACTTTGTAGCTACAGCAAGTGCTTCTGCTAACTCTTTAGTCTCAACCTGGTTTTGAGAAACAAAGTTCAAATGTTTAGTACAAAAGGTATAAAATGGAACAGTATTCTTCCTAGTTGATGAGACCAAAACAATATATACCTTAGTTTTTGAATCGAGAGGCAACCGCAATGAAGCATTCACCAACGCTTCAGTTGTTTCTGATAGTGAAGTTGAGAATTCTTCTTCAAGGGCAGCCCATTGTTCCAAAGAGGGAGTCTGCATAGAGTTAAAAGTAGTTTAGTCACAAATGATCACAAACTATATTTGCTCAAATGTGCAATTTAAGATCTTAGATACCTGAGACTGTACAATCTCTGTAACAGCTTTGACCCTCTGTAAATGTTGGAGTTCTATGCGTTTCTTCTGTACAGAATCGGACAACTCTGACATTTTCAAACCAAGGGAATAAAACATTCTCTGCAAGAACAACAATTTACAGTTAAAGGTGGAGACTTATTGCTACTTCATCCTAGTTCATAAGATTACCATCACCTAAACCACAATCACTTCTAAGACTGATGTTAATGTTTCAACCTTTGATCTATATACAAAACACAACTCTGAGATTGTGCAAAAAGCTATCAAATTTAGGATTTTTAGAGTTGAAGATCAGAAACTAACCTCGGCTTGTGCTTTCTGAGACTGTGTTTTAATCTCAGCATTTGCATTGGCAAATCTCCATTGCAAGTAGCGGTTATGGAGCAGTTTCAGAGAATGAACATCAGCTTGTTGTCCTAAAACTTTCTTCTGCTTCTTTGTATCAGCTTGAATCTTCGAATTAGGAGCCACCGGAGGCAATGACAAACCAACCCCATTTTTAAGCGACAATGAAGCTCTTACGTCTCGAAACATGGAAGCATCGTCGGAACTCAGGGATCGAGAAAGAGGTGAGGCGGTGGGAGTGTTAAAGACCTTTGCTTGGTTCCTGATTGCTGGCAACAGATCTAAGCCGTTGGATTTGGATATCTCTCTCTTGTTATCTTCTTCACCGTCCGTAGAGGAAGATAGGCTCGACCGGAGAAGCCTAGTCGCGGCGGAAGCTGTAAGCAACCGCTGTTGATTCAGCCGCGATCTAGACGGGGGCGGCAACATCGCCGTCGTTGGAGTGTCGAGACGGTGGCCGTTCTCCTTCAACGGCTTAGATCGAACCTGCTGCTTAGGGTTTTTACCTCCGTCGGCATGTTGGATAGGAAAAGGCGAGTCTAAGCTACGCGCCGTCTCGGTAGGACGATTCTCGTCGCCGTCTGGCATTTTTAATTGTCGTCTCATCCTCTGAGCCGAAGTGGACCGCTGATTCTGGTGTTGGTGATGATGCCTGGGAGAATTTGAAGTCAGCAGGTGAAGATCTCCGGCGGAAGAGGAGGAAGATGACGACGACGACGAAGAGGAAACGGGAGACATGAATCTAGAGCTCACTTCTCTCACTCTTGGCCGTCGCGTTGACGGTGGAGGAACCGGCGCCGGAGCAGTAATCGCCGGTGTAGATGGGTGTTCCATAGATCGGCCGATTCTAGCATCCATTACCATCGGATTTCTTCAAAAGACAGGAATTTGAAGACAGGAGATATTAATTCCGATTAGAAGACAGGAATTGTTCAAATCGGATTGGAAAATTTCGAAACCCTAGGCGAAGAGAAAAGGGGGAAGAATGTATAAGAGAGGAAGAGACAATGAGAAAACTAGCCGTTGGGTAATGCTTTCACTAGCGCAACGGTTCTCTTGTCCGTGAATCTGAATGAAACGATTGGTTTTTATTTTATCTAAATTGCTTTCTCAATTAAAGTAATAAAATTAGATAAATCAGATTAGTGTTGGTGGGCCTCTTAATATTGGTCCATTAAGGAGTGTGTTCTTTGATGTATAAGGGGTTGCAATTTCTTTAAACTTTACGGCATTTTGCAATTTCTTTAAACTTTACGGCATTTTGCAATTTCTTTAAACTTTACGGCATTTTGCAATTTCTTTAAACTTTACTACATTTTGCAATTTCTTTTTCTTGATAGACGAAGAAAATTTGGGAGTGAAAAAGGTAGAGTTTGACTTCTTTCTTTTGAATTTTCTTCAGCAAATTCTGATTGAGCTTGGTACGATTTTCTTCATATGGTGGGGGTGCCTTGTTAGAATTAGTTGAGATGGCGATAGGAAACTCAGAAGTAGCAACTATGGAGGTGGAAGCCGAGTCCTCTAATGGAAAAGAGACTCTATTAGATTCTGACTTAACGAAGAATCTTGATCTTGCTCTTGCTCAAGTGAAGGACGATGAAAAAGAAGAAGATGGAATCAAAGGTAATATGATTTCTCGTTTTGATTGATCATGAGGGGGAAGTGGAACAGATATTTTTTGTTTGTTCTTGTTCTCTTTCGTGTGTTCTTGATTATTATAATTAGATGGGAATTTGGATTCTTATTAGATTCAATAACTCTGCTTATGTCATCATAGATGCTAATTATTCTAGGAACTAGTCTACGTCAATTTGGTTCTGAGTTTCTCTAGTTTCTTCCTTTTCATGGGTTGGTTAATACTTTTGTCTTTTCATTTTAGCTGAGGCTTCAACAAAGAAGAAAAAGAAGAAAAGTAAAAGCAAGTGAGAAAATTGTTTACGTTTGTTTTTTAGTACTATAGAATGTTCAGTGTTTGCTTTGATGATCTTTCTCAAAAAAAGCGGATGATTGTTAATAGGAAGAAGAAGAATTCTCTTCAACAGACTGATCCACCTTCAATTCCTGTTCTTGAGCTCTTCCCTTCAGGTGAGTTTCCTGAAGGGGAAATCCAACAGTACAAGGATGAGTAAGTTCACATTACCTTGTCTAGACTAGATTCTATGTAACATTTTGTCTTGCTAGCCAATTCTATAATATTGTAATGTAGTCATTTGTGGAGAACAACATCTGAGGAGAAAAGGGAGATGGAGAGGCTGCAAAAACCGATATATAACTCTCTTCGCCAAGCAGCGGAAGTTCATCGTCAAGTTAGGAAGTATGTGAGAAGCATATTGAAACCTGGAATGTTGATTATTGACCTCTGTGAGACTTTAGAGGACACTGTTCGTAAGCTGATATCAGAGAATGGTCTTCAAGCTGGAATCGCATTCCCAACCGGGTGTTCTCTGAATAAGTTAGTTCTACCTTTTTTCATATATTTCTGCATTTCTTTTATCTTTTGCTTGATCAACGCGGCTCAGATTTACTTGAACATTCAGTGTTGCTGCTCATTGGACACCAAACTCTGGAGATAAGACTGTCCTTCAGTATGATGATGTGGTGAAGTTGGATTTTGGAACACATATTGATGGTATGATAAAAATAAAAACCTTTTTATATGTTTGTTGGATTTTTCTTATTGTAAAATGTCTCATAATAACAATGATCATGTTGTTTTGGCAGGGCACATTGTGGATTCTGCTTTCACAGTTGCGTTCAATCCAATGTTTGATCCTCTTTTAGCAGCCTCACGTGAAGCAACATATACTGGTATCAAGGTACTCCTTCTGTTTTAGCTGTGCTTCTGGTTCTGTGACTGTGACTACTTGTGAGATTCTTCTGTTCTTGGCTATGGTGAATGCAGACGTGACTTCTTCTTTGAAGTTTGCATTGTTAATTTCTTCTTGTAACCATATCGAGCTTCTTCTTAAAAGAACTTTCTCGATCAATCCAGCTGAATATGTCCACTGTGTTATTAATTTTGTTGGTTCAGGAAGCCGGGGTAGATGTCCGGCTCTGTGATGTTGGTTCTGCAATTCAGGAGGTCATGGAGTCTTATGAGGTTGAAATCAATGGAAAAGTCTTCCAAGGTAACCAATAACTTCAATGGCAAAAAAATTGGTAGTTTCTATTGGAGTATCATAAAATTTTAACAATGCTGTGTGGGCAGTCAAAAGTATCAGAAACCTGAACGGGCACAGCATTGGACGCTATCAGATACACGCTGAAAAATCTGTTCCTAATGTTAGAGGAGGCGAGCAGACTAAAATGGAAGAGGGTGAACTATATGCCATTGAAACTTTTGGATCAACCGGTAAAAACAACTCTCACATCACACTAGAAGAAATGTGGATCTTGAGAATTCAGCAATAAACTGATTTTTTTCTCTCTTTTCATATTGCAGGAAAAGGATATGTGAGAGAAGACTTGGAATGTAGCCATTACATGAAAAACTACGATGTGGGACATGTCCCTTTGAGGTTACCAAGAGCAAAACAACTCCTTGCTACCATAAACAAGAACTTCTCCACTCTAGCCTTCTGCAGACGCTATTTGGACCGCCTTGGTGAAACGAAATACTTAATGGCATTAAAAAATCTCTGTGATTCTGGCATAATTGAGGTAAACTTCTTAGGACTTTGTGTATATATTATATTCTCTGATCACTCTGTTTATGAACATATCTTTTGATGAAATTTGGTTTCTTTGATTTGTAGCCATGTCCTCCAGTTTGTGATGTGAAAGGAAGCTATATTTCTCAGTTTGAGCATACGATCTTGTTGCGGCCAACTTGCAAAGAGATTATTTCCAAAGGAGACGATTATTGAAATGGTGTTTTTGCTTTTGACATATGGTGATTTTAGCAGAATTTTATTTTAAAATTTTAAAACCCTCGAGACCTAATATATATATCTTTATTGTATAACTTCTTCCCCGGGTAAGAGCAGAGTAAACCCTAAAACCCGACAAGTTATACAGAGAAAAATTGAACAAGTAGTTGATGAATTCGTTAAACTTGGATCTATTGGAAATTATACTAGCGAGGTTACCGATAAGAACATCACAATTTGCAACTTGGTTTGCAAGAAATGGAAATCAATCGTGGAATCTAAATATCTCCGGGAGCTTTTCCTTTCTCATCATCAAAACTCGCACTCTTCGTGGTCGCTCATATGCAGCGACGCTAAAAACAAAGAAATCTTGGCTCACTACGGATGTGACAATTGGGGACTTTCACTATCCCTTTATTCTTACATCTCTTCTTTCCTAACCGACGAGTTCGAGAACCACAAGGACCCAACAGTTTATGTCCTGGCTTACACGGATGTCGGATTGATTTTGGTCTGTTCGTATTCTGATACCATCGGGAGAACCAACTATGTGGCTAATCCGATTTCACGACAATGTGTTGGTATCCCTACTCCGCCTCCTCAAACCCTACTTAGAGTATCAAGACCCGTACCCTCCGGACTCGTCACAAGAGTTGAGGATGGCGTCGTTTTAGGTTACAAAGTTGTTTTGATCAGTGCAAGAAACATCATCGATGTCATAACTCTACTTATTTATTCATCTGAGACCGGCTTGTGGAGTTTGACCACTCTCCGTTCTTCTCTCCTTTTGCGCCGTATTGTTTGGCACAATCCCGTTAACTTGAACGGAAGCCTTTACTGGCTCGGTTATGAGCAGTCTAAACCTAAAATTCAAGTTGTTGTATCACATGATTTCTACGCTAAATCTGATCTATGCCAAGTTTTACATTTCCCGGACGACTTGAATAACAAATCAGATTGTACAAGACTACCTTGCACAACTTCCCAAGGGTTTCTTATGTATATGAACATAAGTTTAGAGCGTAGGTTAAGTATATGGAGGCTAGAGAGCTGCGAATGGAAATTAGTAGCTCAGATAACTTCAAAGACGGCTTTTGATTACATTCCACTGGCAATAAACCCTTTTGATTCTAATATAGTCTACCTGCTGAGGAACATGCATCACTGTTTGGCATGTGCAAACTTGGACAAAGGCAAGTTTGAGGACCATATTAGCGACAGCGGCACTCTGACTTTTTCTGGCGACTGGGACACGGCGGTAAAAGATCACTATGAAGCATATCACACCTTTTCTCTCCCGCGTTGGCTCTATCGGATTCCTTCCTCACTCTCTTGAGCAAGGTGAGAGGCATGCTATACACTTGCTTCTCTTTTTTTTTCCTTATTATTTTCCGTTTCTTATGTAAGATGGGCAAGTTCTTGGATGTTGTTTGATATATTTTGATGTGGTTGTGGCATTTACACACTTTTGGTATCTTTGTTAGCTTGTTGATGGATTGTTAAGGAGACCATTACAAGACAACACATTCATTTCTGCATCTAAATGTGTTAATTTCTATTTATAGACTTATTTAAAAAAATTGTATGTATGTGACTGTTATGGCATTTGAAGTTATTTCTCTGTAGTCCCGAACTTTAAGGTCTTATGATAGATGCACACAAGTAACAAAACCACACTTCCAAATAATTCAAAATCGCATTGCCAAAAGAATTAAAACTCACTTATTTCAGTAATCATAAAAGAAATCGTTCAGATACATGAAAATAAAAATAAAAAATTCAATACCAAACTAATACCATCCAACTCTCCACGAAAGTTGTTTAAAGAGCTTCTCAGAAAACAAGGCCAAATTGTGATGGCGTCAATGCACTTCTTAAGCGGTAATTATAGAGATAGTAGTACTGCATCTGTGAATCTCCTCGATAAAACTTCAACTCTTTGACGAAACTCTCATTGTGCATCACATCCAAGGCGTAGAACACATCAAAACCTTTTTGTTTAGAGACGATTAGGGCGTCATTCATCAGCTGGGGCAACGAGGTCTTTGTCGCGACATTGTAGTAAGAATAAGCACACTCCACTGTCTTGTATTCCAGGTTTTTGTCGATAGATAAAGAGACAGAGTAGAAGCTGCAGAAGTCAGTGACGTCATGAGTTTCAGGACATTCTACTACGTAACTGTGGACGACGTCTTTTCTTGGGAGAAGCCAGTGCTTGACATCGTTTTCATCAAAGTCAGTTGCAACTCCAAACTGCCTAAGGTAGTTCCTGAGCAACCCTGTAACAGCAGGGACATCACGTAGTTCCATTCCCCTGAATCCAGGAGTGATCGGTGCATCTGGTAACTTGTAAAGTTTGATGGTCATCCTTGTTTTCACTTTGTCATGACCACCAGATGTAAACTCAACATCCATTAGCTTCTTCGGGTTTAACATTCTTAGCCAGTATTCGCAATGGCAGACGATACTAGACGCTGGTTTAGCACGAATATCAGGTAAGCTATAAGCCGCTTGCCATATATCCTGCAAGTGAACCCTTCTAGTCACCTCCTTGATCATGACAGAAGCAAGTTTCTTTGACCTGAGCTTTTTGTGAACACACAAGGTATTTATCTTGGCAAACTTGACAACCTCATCATGCACCCTAATTCTTTCTGGCACGCCACTGATGAAAGCAACGAGTTTCTTCGAGGTCGTTACCCGGACTCCAATATGCCAGCTCTGGTAGTAACCAGGTGGACACAATGCCCACCTTAGAAGCTCCATGGAATAAGTTTCCTGGAACAACTGGCCGGTACCAAAGTGTAGCTTGAGAAAGTTGTACAATTCTGTACACATATCATCAGACTTCAAATCACATGTGGTCCATTCATACTGAGAAGGAAGGTTGTATGGCTCTTGCTTGACCTCAGATAACAGAGTTGCGGGCTCAACTGGACCTTCAGGAAAACTCGTGTCTCCGTGTTGACTCGTCAAGAACTTTGAACACGGTAAACTTGCAACAGAAGCTAATGGGTTAGCTTCAACGATTTGATCTGATTTCTCTTCTTTAGAGCCAGGCTGAGATATCGACATGTTATCAGACTGGATTTGTGACTTCTTTCCGCCCTCAGCTCTTTCATGGGCACTGGGATCAGATGGTTCCATCTCCTTCAAATCGATTTGGCGTAGGTTTAGGGTTTCTCAGGGTTTTCGTTTTATACATAAATATAAGCCCTAAATATAAAGGCAGCACTTTATTACTCTATTTAGTGATTCCTCTTCTTAGTCATTAAACCACTTTTTATATTTAATTTAATTACAAATTAATCTAAGAAATCTCTAAGATCTCTCCATTAAAGATGGCTTTAACCATTATTTTTAGCTTCATTTTTCTTTTTAAAGAGGCATTTCTTTTGGACCCAGAAGGAAGAGTATGAAATATTATTGGGCTTTGAAATAATGGGCCTGACATCCAAAACGTGAGGGGCTTATTAATGTAAAATATGAAAGTTGAGTTGGGGCGTTTTGTAATTCCCTAAACTTTGATTCATTTTGTCTGGATAAGAAAGACAGGGGGCAGAGAGACAGACTAAGGGAAGAAGAACGAAAGTTGGAATATGGAAAAGCGTAGACTTTCTCTATTCAAATCAAAGAGCAGACATTCTTCTACTTGGGTCTGCTCTGAATAATTGATTTGCGTCTCATTGAGCTTAGATTTCAAGTTGGGATGTGGATAGAAATCCAGAAGTGGCAGCTCATATGGAGGTGGATGTTGGAACTATGTTTTACATAAGCTAATTGGGCTTAGTAAAACTAATTAGTGTGAATGTGAAATGGGCTTAAGAAAGGCCTATCTCATGTTGGAGCTCCAAGAGGAGTAGGGTCAAGTTGAAGTAGAAACAAGAACGACTTCTGTTTTGCACTTCCGTGAGAATAGGTATCCATTGTTTTATGAATCCCTGAGAATCAGTAACATGGAAACTCATCACGTTGCCCACCTCTCCTAGATTTGCGTTGGGTGTGGTTGATTGATTTCAAAATCAAACTTATCCTAAACCTCTATATAAACACACAAGTTCAAGTCTTTGAAAAGAGGAATCGACAAGTAACGCTTGGTCGAGTAGAGACTTAGAACACACAAATTCCAGCAATCTCTCTCTATCACAAAGTAAGTGTCTTCGAGAGTATCGTAGTGTTTTAGTTCGATAGGGCTGTTATTCGAGTGTAGCGAAAACAGTTATAGAGAAGTTGTATCCTGGGATCCTTGAATCACATAACACCGTCACACTACGGGTGATTCGAAGGGTTAAGGAAAGAGGATATGTACTCGACTCTTCTCATCTCTCTTCCTTAACGTTTATGGGTTTTCTTGTATTTCAATTGTTTTCCGTAGTGTTGAAAATATTGCTCCTACAGTCTTAACCCTTCGAATCCGTTGGTGTTCTATAAACATCTAACGGATTGAAATCAAGATTTCATAAACGTTAAAAGATTTTGTGCAATCACAAGTCTCTAGTTTTGTTTACCAATCACAAGTCCTCCTCTAATTAGCTTCTCACCTATCCAAGAATCTTGAACAATGCTGAGAATTAAAGGAAGCTGAAAAGGAGGATAATCTGTAAAAAGATGGGATTTATAGGTAAACCATTTGTTATAATAACTCTGCTTACATATACGAAATGCTTCCCAAAGATTAATGACTGTTACCAAAGAAGCTAATTTTTCTAGGGATTAGTCTGTATATGTGGAGTTTCTTCTTGAGTTTCATCCTTTGATGGTTGATTGGTTCTCTTTCTTTATTTTTCCTTTTTCTTTTGGCTGAGGCTTCAACGAAGAATAAAAGTAAAAAACACTTGAGATTGAAGTCACTGTTGTTATTTGTGTACTAGTAGTATCTTTTAGTGTTTGCATTGATGATCAAACCTACACAAATATTGATGATTGTTAGTAGGAGGCAGAAGAATTCAACTCAACAAGGAGGAGCTCCTGTTTCTGAGCTCTTCCTTTTTGGAGAAATTCCTGAAGGTGAACTCCAACAGTAACAGTATTACGATGAGTGAGTTTCACATACCTTTGTTTAATTATGCCAAAAAGCGATATAAACGGAAAGTCTGCAATATCTTGATATTAAAATCAGACAGTAAATTTTGTTTGTCTTGGCTAGATTCTATGTAGCTGAGTCTGTTTTTTCTCGGATGCAAAAGCCGAAATATAACTCTCACCAGCAGAAGTTCATCACCAAGTTAGGAAAGTAAATGTTTATGATCGATATATGTAGTTGCAAGAACTGTGATTTTTCAACCGAAAAGTAAGGAATATATATATTCAGAATTCTGATTTTTTCAATTTTCTCTATCTTCTTCTACATGGTTGCAAGAACCTCGTTATAAACCAACCTAACTCTACAATTCAGGAATACAAGCATTGGAGATTCAGAACCATTGGGCAAACTCGGTATCTGTTTAACAAAAGGTTCATGGCGCTATGGGATCAAAACAAAAGATGGACAAGGCGAAGCATACCTTGCTCCCATAGTCTTCTGTTTCAGTAGATTATTCTTCCTTAGGTAATCTTTTTTTAATTCATAAATCTTTATCAATAAAATTAACTTTTGTGGCAATGCAAGACTACTGAAATCAAATTGTTTGGAATATGGGAATAATATAAAGCAGTAGAATTTTTCAGGAATTGAAGCTCTTTCCAAATTATCTGCACACTTGTTGCTCTCATGATGCCTTCAAAACCTTATTTGTAAGAAAATTTATTAAATTACATAATTACAATCAACGAATGACAAGAAGATAGGATTTTTTTTTTCAAAAAACAGAACAAAAATAACCCCAAGTAGGAGAGAGGTCGGTGGAGACTGGAGAGAATAACAGTAAGTATAATCCAGTTCCTTCATGTATTTTAATTTTATGTCGTCTCCTTCATGTATAGAATGATCTTTTGGATACCTCTTAAAATTATGTTTATGAAAAGAAAAAAAAAACTAACAAACTGTTTTTACATCATTAATGGTGGTTGATATACACGAACAATTTCTTTACTGCAAGATAAAATTTATAGATTAAAAAAAAAGAAGAATTATGTTGTTTCTACTTTCTAGAGTTGTAAATTGAAGGGAATACATATAGTTTCCACATAATAATTTATAATCACATATTATGGGTTTGTTTGCAATGGATGGTTTTGAGAAGGGAAACTATGGCGCCAAATGTTTTAGTAGGCAGATGGTGACACGTGTACTCGTCTCAATCTGACGGTTAGTTTTGGAGAAACCTCAGGGTCAAAATCGTCTTAAACATTTCTGCGTCATCATCTTCACTACTCCCCCTCTCTGTTTCTTCAGAACTTTCGAATTTGTGTTCTCTCTCAGTTTTCTCCGGTCGTAGCTCAACTATTTTCCGGCGATATACTTCCGATTCCTGCTTTCTCACTTCAACCCGGAGCTTTTCGTAAGTAATTTTTCGCTGTTGATACTATCCGCTTGGATTTCTTGGCTTTTCTTTCTGTTCATGCCTTTGTATCAGACTCCGTGACTAATTGCTTCCCATCTTTTCATTCCTTTGTATCAGACACTATTTTCCGGCGATCTTCTTCCGACTCCGGAATTTTGGTAAGCAATTTGTGACTGACGATTTCTTGGGTTTTTTGTTTTCGTTTTTCGATTCATGGCTTTGCATCGGATAATTCATAGCGATCTTTGTCCCATTTCCGTTTATATGGAGGTATCTACCTCGATCTGTAGATCCGATACTCGATTCTTTTGCAAAATCGGAAAGCATTTGTGTGTTGTAGTTGCTGGAGATTTTGCGATCGCTAGGGTTACTAATCTTGTGCTTCATACTGCAGCTTTTCTTATGCGTTTTCAGTTTTGATTCATGGCTATTGCTAGACTGCGTTTTTTGCTTGCTAATACGCTATGTACTCATGATTGAGTAATCAACTTTTTTTGTGGCAGACGAAACATCACAATGTCAGATCCAAAACCGAATCTTGTGGAGGGCACACTAGATGCTGATGCCAAGAACTCACAAATTCAATTAGCCATGGACGATGTTATATGTGAAACCATGTATCGAAGGGTACTACAGCAGTATTCAGAGAGCCATAAGTTCTGGAAGACTCAACCTGTTGGGCACTTTAAGGATATCCAAGACACCAGTTTGCCAGAAGGGCCAATTGAATCCGCAAATTTGGTATCTGAGGTCAAGCAAGAGCCTTACAACCTTCTTACACAATTTGAATGGACCATATTGGATATGAACTCTGATGAGATGTGTTCAGAGGTATACAACTTTCTCAAGCAAAACTATCCTGATGACAGTTTACCATTCAAGGCTAATTACTCCAGAGAGTTTCTAAGGTGGTCATTGTGTTCACCTGGTTATTACCAGAGCTGGCATATTGGAGTCCGTGTCAAGACCTCCAAGAAACTTGTTGCTTTCATCGGTGGCGTGCCAGTAAAACTCAGGGTGCGTGATGAGGTTGTTAAAATGGCAAAGATCAGTTTCTTGTGTGTTCACAAGAAGCTCAGGTCTAAGGAACTTGCTCCTGTCATGATCAAGGAGGTGACTAGAAGGGTTCACTTGCAGAATATATGGCAAGCCGCTTATGCCTCATGTCATATACTTTCTAGACCAGTTGCCACCTGCCGATACTGGGGCAGAATATTGAACCTGAAGAAGCTCATCGATGTTGGGATAACAGAGCTTAGTTGCAGAATGACTATGAGCATGACACTCAAATTTTACAAGTTACCAGATGCACCAATCACTCCTGGATTTAGGGAAATGGAACGTCGTGATGTCCCAGCTGTTACAGAGTTGCTCAGGAACTACCTTTGCCAGTTTCGAGTTGCGGCTGACTTTGATGAAAATGATGTCAAGCACTGGCTTCTCCCACGTGAAAATGTCGTCTACAGTTACTTAGTAGTAAGCCCTGAAACTCATAACGTCACTGACTTCTGCAGCTTCTACAGTGTCCCTGCAACTATAACCGGTAACCAGAAATACACAACAATGGAATGTGCTTATTCTTACTACAATGTCGCGACAGTAACCTCTTTTCCCCAGCTGATGAAAGATGTGCTTATCGTCTCTAAGCAAAAAGGTTTCGATGTGCTATATGCGTCGGATTGTATGCACAATGAGAGTTTCTTCAAAGAGTTGAGGTTTAAACCAGGAAGTGAACAGTTTCACTACTATCTCTATAATTACCGTTTGAGAAGTGCAATGAAGCCATCAGAACTTGGGCTTGTTCTCTAGTACTGCTAAAACTCCTACAGGCTACAGCTCCCGAATGTGAACAACCTATGATCAGTAAACCAATGTGCAGCCTACGGTTCCTCTTCATAGATATCATTTGCAAGTAATATAAACTGTGTTTGTTTTTTTTTTGTAGTTTCCTCTGAACTATCAGCACAAACAAAACTTTCCGAAGATAGTTTTGTTTTGGATCGTTAAGGTAGTGAAACAGATGCTTTTAATAAATAGCATTATTGGCACATCAATACAGTAAAGGTAAAAGGATATGAAAACCAAAATCCCAATATTTTTGAGAAATCACAAAAGCAAATCACGAAAGCAGTAGGAACCGATATACTGTAATTGTTTTTTTTTTTTTAATTTTCTTAAAGATCAGCAAAGACCGCGAATATGTTACCATTGATGTAATCGTTCTCTACCAAGCTTACCAAATAGTAGCTGTTCTTCACCTGCATTTTGGATAAAAATGTCCATTAGTCAAGAGCAATAATTAATCCGATCGGATCCAGAAAAATATATTAACTTACCTCCTCGAGCAAGTTTCTGGAAGGGTCGGCTTCCGGGTACAAGTTAGCCCAGCTTCTTGACCAAGTCTCAAATGCTTCATCCTTCCAGACTTTGAAGCTAGCGGGATCAACAATGGTTGGTTGTATGATTTCCTTAGCTGGGAAAACTCCCCAAGTAACAGCATTCACATCAGACTGGGCGGTGTTAGAGATCCAGTTTTCTCCTTTGTTCACAGCCATGTAAGTAATTGATGGCAAAGCTTTGCATTTCTCCACCACTGCATCTAGTTTCTCCTTTGAGCAGAAGAACTCTAGATAAGCTTTTTGGTATACATATCCTACAGGACCTCCCCATCCTGCAAATCATATACAAGCAGAAGTATCAATGAAGATGGGATCAAAACTCTGAAACAGTATTTGCTATGAGAACATAGATTTAACAGGACTGATTCCTCACCAACAGTTGGGGAATCAGATCTCTCCGCATTGACTGATGGTTGGCTATTGATGGTCAAGAAACCTTTGGAGTTGATTTTTACCAGTTGCTCGTTTATTATCTTTGTCTCTGGCTGGAGTCCATCTAATTCAGACCAGGGACTGGTTTTTAGGTTTCCAAGGCAGAGCTCCTTGAATTTCTGTTATGTGGCAATTTTTTTCCAAGATTATTGTAAGTGTCTGCCTTTTTTTACAGGTGAAATGAGGGAACAGATGTTTATGTGCGCAAGTGAAAGAAATGTTCTACCTCCTGAATATCTTTAACACTTTTCAGTGGGACAACCCATTCTTGTTGAAGCTTCTTGTCACGTGCTCGTGGACGTGAGAACTGAAAACAAAAGCATTTAGTTCAGCAGAGAATCTCACAAGAAGATGCTACATTCAACAATCTAGAGCAAACCAATAAGACCAATCAATGAAATCCCTTCGAGGGTTTTGCAATTAAAGATGATTTAGTACCTGATGATCCGAGAGTGCACCATATGAAGCACTGCGTGAGTCACCCCAACGGCCTTGTGGGAAGTCTTCCCATCCCTTGGTTCTGGAAATGTAGCTCTTTGGACGGTTTGCCCTTCAAAAGATAAGAAGAAAGCCTAAGTCGTGTATTCTCTGGGAATACAAATCTGTGGGATGCATAATCAGAACAACAATAACTAAGTGTGGTTACCAGAAAATTGGGCGCACATCTTCTTTTGTACGGAAAATATTTGCAGGGCGTCTCCAGGGAAGAGAGCGAGAAATTTTGGACTCATCAATCATACCAAGGTTCTGCAACACCACCACAAAAGTTAGGAGACTCCAGTATCTATATGATGCTGCTTAAAGTAGTAGAAAATGAAGACCAACCATCAATATTGCCAGAGCAGATTTCTCCATGTTCAGTGTGTAGAGATGAAGAGACTTGATTCCATGAGCCAAAATAGTTTTACACATCTCTGTTCCAAGGTGAATACCGTAGGCTTTCACAGCTTCTTCATTATCCTTGATAGGCTCCAAGGCAGCCATGACCTCAACTGGTATCTATAATATGGAACGGAACATTAATATGCAACTGTCACCATCAACAAAATCATATGTTAACTCAAACAAACGCTGTTCTCTGAAACTAAGAATCCTTAAATACAGTTCGTTTAAATCCACATATCTGAAGCTTGCAAACAAACAACTTTGTGAAAACACAACAGCAGTATCATCTCCTTGAAGGTTTGTTTATGCTAAGAGATTAAAATTTCACCTTAGTCTTGCAGAAACCAGTCATACGCAAGAAGCCTTTGTAGTTATTAATAGGCATAATTCCAGGAACAATGGGACAATTTATCCCAATTTGCCGACAATCATTCACAAATCTGAGGAATACATCAGTATCATAGAAAAGCTGAGTAACAATCAGATCTGCTCCAGCATCAACCTGTTCCAAAAAGAACCCAAATTCAAACACACAACAATAACCAAAAAAAAAAAAAAAAAACTGATGAAACATTAAACAAACAGAAAAAGAAACCTTTTTCTTGAGATACTCAAGATCACTCTGATAAGCTTCATTAGACGCAAGACCATTCTCACCAATAACATCAGGATGAGCCTCTGAAATTTTCCAAAAAAAGAAACTAATTTCTAAGCTACAAGAATCAAAATTACACGACCAAACGTAGAAGAGACAAATCGAAATTTAGACAGAGACAATACCAGGATAGCCAGCAACAGTGATACCAAAGTAATCACCATACTTGCTCCGAATATGATTGACGAGATCCAATGCACAACCGAATCCACCTTCGACCTGAACAAATTTATCTTGACCATGAGGCGGATCACCTCGAAGGGCAAGCACATTCTGAATCCCATTAGATCTAATCGTCTCAAGGGCATGATCAATCTTCTCAACAGGCATGTTAGTACATGTAAGATGCATCATACTCTCAACGCAGACAACGTTCTGCATCCTCGAAGCGATGTCGAGCGTTAGATCTGCGGTGGATCCACCAGCTCCCCAAGTGATATCGCAGAACGTTGGACCATAAGCGACCATTCGATCCATCCGCTCGAAGAGATTGTCGACTCCATCTTCTGTCTTTGGTGGGAAGAATTCGAAGGAGAAAGCTGTTTTGCCTTCATCGGCTAGTGACTGGATCTTGTCTATCACCTTCATCTTCCGAAATGGAACAGAGTGTGAGATTAAAAGAGGAGTTGTTGTGTGTGTTCAGGCTCACCTCTTCTACTCACTTAACTGCTTTATACTATAACTCAGAAAGAGAGAGATCCCAAAGAGTTTGGTGGGTTTTTTTAGACTTTTACCTTACCCGTCCACTTCCTTCAATTTATGAGTTACATAATTATTTAAACTAAAATGTGATTAGTGAAAAGATTTACCAACCCACGAGTAGAACTTGTCGTTATCATTCCCCAACCCTTGCAGTGATATCTATGCTTTTTGAGTTGGTGAACCAAAACCATACACCCACATCACTCACCTACCACCAAATCTCTATGATCCCATCACTTGTTTCACGCTCTTACATTGAAAGATTTATCCCTTTATCATTTACAGTATACCATCATTAATCTTTGCAAACTTTGAAAATGTAACTTTTTTTTCAATTATTTTATGTAAAAACGCAAACTCATTTTACATTTGAATCGGTTGCAATCTATCTAAATCGCCAAAACGAAACTTGACAGATTTTGGGAGCACTGGCTTCTGTCGGCGACACCGACACAAGATGCACGAACATTGTCAGCACGTGCCAACATAACAAACCGGTCTTTGGATACAAACTTCAAAAAAAACTTAAACCGAATTAGAGATTACCGGTTCTTACAAAACCCTACTACTGGAACGAGATATCTTCTTCATACAACAATACAAAGTCAAATTATACACCACGAAGTTCTGGCAAGATGCAAGACATCATCATTTGAGATGCTCATGAGAAAAATGAATGAGATGAAAGTACAAATGTGGTTACAAGTTGATATATTTTGCAAACATTATATTATGGTACAACTTATATCAAGTTAGATGTAACAACAATGTCACTGCGCCAAGATAGATTATTTTAGTTTCTCAACTCTGCAGAAACATAACAGCAAGGGTTATTTAGAAATCTATGCTTCTGATAGCTCTAATGTTTATAAAGTGAAACCAGATAGATTTTAAATCACCTCAATACAATATCAGACAGTTACAATCTCCCAGTCTTCCCTCGACATATCGATAAACTCGGTGACACCATCCTCGAACATAACCTGAAGGATGTTAGTTAACAGAGGTCTAAACTGAGAATGATTTTGCCAAATTTCGAAGGTGAACAAGATTCAGCTTATTGTAATACCGAGTGCTTTCTGGAATGCTCATCAAAATGTCTAACAAGGCCAAAACACCTGAAACTCTCAACAAAAATTAACACATTGAAGAAGAGTAAAGAATAAGCCTTAATACTAATCTACAAGTTCAAAAGTAAATAAATACCTATCACTCGTAGCGCGAGATAACCTAATCACTGCACCAATGCAATTACGAGAACATATTTTCCCTTGACTAAGATTTTTCCATGATTTTCCTGGAAAAAAGGTAGTCCAGAATTACTTATCTTACACAATTAAAAGGCAATGAACTCCACTCGCAAATACAGCTGAGAAAACTCCATACTTACCTGCATGTATATGCCCATTTTGATGCACCTACCCAAAAATTGGACAAAAGTAAGTCTAGAGACCTCATTAACACACAGTATCTCACAGACTACGAAACTATGCAATGGCAAAGACAAGATCTATATTTGAATCTTTTTTCAGATAAATTTCAACAAACCTTGGGCTGAGTCTGGGCCACTTCATTTGCAATTAGATTCAAAGCTTCATCCGAGGCTACCTTAGGTTTGCTAGGTTTTACCCCAAGCTTTCTTCTGCAACCTACGGCTCCACAATGGCAGTCTTGATCAGCACCAAACTGAACAAACCTGCACTATTTCTTAGTGTTACAACTCAACAGATAAGAGAAAGCATAAGCTATTAAACCTGGGTACTAACTTAAAACCAGATATATGTTATAAAGCAAACTTGAGTGGGAGGAAGATATCTCACTGATAATCATAGGTCAAATGTTCTCCCTTTTTGATGCCACGCGTGGCAAAAATGCCGATTCTTGTCTCGCCATCAATTATCCTAATTGCAAGCAAAAGACAACCATATGAAAACTTTTCTCTCTACTATACTGAACTAGAATACAAGCACCAAGGAATGAGAATTAAGAACAACAAACCATTTCTGCATCTGCGTATTAGGGTTGCAACTATGATTGATATATCTCGATTTATTTCCCTTGTGAGTAGCATCAATCACCATATCTCTGTTTATCTCACATAAATAAAAGTTTGTCTCGCCACGGTGTTTCATCTTCCAAAGCCTTTCTTCACAAGTCTTATCATCTATAACTACATTGACCAAAGATTTGGGACAAATAAACAAACAAGTTTAACAACAATCCTAATAATATTCCAGAGCTGAGACAAAACATCAAATAGTCAAATTACCTTCTCCAACATATTCAATGATAAACTCTCCTGGTTTGATTTCTTCTTCGGCTACAATCCCTGATCCACATTTTTCTGTCTACAAGACACAACTCATATAACAAACCAACTAACACCACGAAAAAAAAAACCACTAAATCCGAGCAAAACCATTCACACATTACCTGAATTAACTTCAACTTTTTGACATGGCGTTGTTGGAACGGCTTATTGTTACACTCACTCCCACACTTGCAGCTTGAAGAACAGGTTGAGAATAGCATCCTAACACAAAGATAAATAAGAAATTCCAGTTCAATGTACTTACACAAGCAGAAAACTGTGGTCTTATTCCTAAATCCATGAGATGCTGAACCGATAGATGAAGAAACGTAAAAAATTGAAAATTGAGGCATACCCACAATGGCAATTACTGCCACACACAGTTGAAGAAGAGCCAGGGGACGCAGAGGAGCAAGAACAGAAGATTCCATCATCTTCAACCCTCTTTTTGACTTTCTTCGTCAAGTAAATACCTTTAACTAGCTAAGGCAGAAAAACAAACCAGATAAAGTGAAATCCGAATTTTTTTAAAGAACTGTAATAAGGATACTGCGCCTGATGAAGATGTAAGGAGTAGGTTTCCCTTTGTTCAACCAATCTGGCAACTCAAATTCTTCAGATTCTCCAATCTGATTCAATAGCTTGTTGAACACTTGCCCTAAGTGGTTCCTGTCGGAAATCTGAGAAAAGATAACTTGGAAATTTCAGACATTATGAAGAAGTAAAATTTTATCGAAACGGAGAGATAGTTATCGAAACAGACCTTTTTGGTGGTGGGCATAGCCACCGCTTCGATGGGGAAAAAAAAGACTAAAGCTCTAAATCAAAGAAGACTAAAGCTCCAAACAAAGGTTTGAACTTATGACCTATTGAAGGAAGAAGAAGAAAATGTAACAATGGCGGATCTGAGACAGTAAGAAAACCGAGATTGAAGAAAGAGCGGCAGTTGCTTTTTTTTTAATATTTTTATCTTCTCTTTGATGATAATTACTACGCCTCAAAAATGTCTAAAGGGTAAAATCGTAGTTTAAAGCACGAGACGATATCTAGGCCTGCTTCTTAATGGGCTTTTTGTATCAGAACCAAATATATGAACTAGCCCAAACTAATATTAAAAAGGTAATATTATTGTTGCTTTATATCGGGTGTATCTCATACTAGCCTTAGTCGTAATCACATTTATGGTTAAGGACATTGTAATTTTGAACTGTGTGATCCTAAAGAACATGAATAAATATTATCAGTTCTTATGTGATCTGTAATAAAGTAATATTATGAGCAAAACTATATATTATAATTATTCGAACGTTTTATCATAAAGTAAAATAGTAAATCAGGGAGTCTAATTTATTTTCCACGTGTAGACAAGTAGTAATCATAAGCATGATTAATGTGAAATTAATAATTACTCTCATATAGATTGATGTCATTAAAGCAATCAACATCGGAGGATCGATTATTTGAAGAAGAAGGTCTAGAGAGAGAGAGAGAGAGAGAGAGAGATTCGCCATTGAGATTGTGTCCCAAAAGCTCCAAAAGAAACACACGTTGCTGTTGTAAGGTATCTTCGACGGGACGTTGAAGCGAGCAACATACAACACGAAATCCATCTTCTTTCTTCTTCGTCTTCTTCCCCTTGCGTTTACAATCTCCGTCGTCTGGTGAACTATTTGATCGATATCTCTCTCAGGTGATCTTTCTAAATTGGATGAGTTTATTTAATTGGGGTTTAGACGAGCTTGAGTTTATTGTGTTTGATTAATTGATCATTTTCGATTACTGTTGCTCTGTGAGTTGGAATGAAAAGGTCTTCAAGCTTTTGAAAACTCTGTAAATTTTTGTGATTTTGCTGTCAATTTCTTCAATTAGGAAGATATGCATGTCGATTCCGAATTCCTTCGATGACTTCATCTTATAAAACTTGTTTTGTTTAGAGAGTATGTAAAACCTGCTGAGTTTTTGTTGGTATGTAATTATGGATCGTTTGAAGCTTATAACACGAGGGTTGTTGTCTTACAGTGCGGTGTGCTACGCTGATCTGGAGTGTTGTCTCTAGTTTTGATTAACCGACCCTTTTGTAATTGAGAGTTGTTTTATTGAACTTGTATGAACCTTAAAGTCACACTCACCCAATTTTGTCCTAGTGCTTGCTGTTGATTGTAGAGTTTTCTTTAGTTAATCTTGGTTTGTTCTAACTTCAAAGTATGTTCTATGCTAATTTGGTGTCTGTTATGCTTATAATTTCAGATAAGGTTCTCAGGGTTTAGGTTGCTTCTATGAGACGGGCACGTTGCAATTGGTGCTTCATATCTAGGTAATGAAGGCTTTATGTGATAGATTTGTTCCTCAACAATGTTCTTCATCAAGCAAGAGTGATACGCATGATAAGTCCCCTCTAGTTTCTGATTCAGGACCTAGTGATATTAAGTCCAAGTTTACCTTATGGTCAAACGTCTTTACGCCTTCTTCCTCAGTTTCTCAACCGTATAGGGATCCGTCAGCTTCTGGGCATAAGCAAGTTTGCCCCACTCGTAATGGTTGGACAGCATTTGTAAAAAGAGCGTGTATGGCAAGTGGCGCAATCAGGAGATTCCAGGAGCGCGTTTTAGGTCCAAATAGAACTGGTCTTCCGAGCACAACAAGTGACATATGGCTCTTGGGTGTCTGTTATAAGATATCCGAAGATGAGGCCTCAGGGGATACTGATGCTGGCAGTGTATTGGCTGCATTTCAACGAGATTTTTCATCCAAAATACTGATGACATATCGTAAAGGTTTGTTAACTCAGCTACAAATTCAAGCCAAAATTAAGTTTTTGATCACCATTTATTTTACAGGTTTTCAACCCTTCAGAGACACAACATATACCAGCGATGTGAACTGGGGTTGCATGATCCGGAGTAGCCAAATGCTTTTTGCTCAGGTGTGAGGAAGAGTATTTCTTTTGGCATGAAACAGTGAAGTTTATAACATATTTTGACTAGCCAAATATTTGCAGGCATTGCTATTCCATAAGCTGGGGAGGTCTTGGACCAAGAAATCTGAGGTAAGTTCAATGTAACATCTAGTTTATGTTATAATATACTGAATATGCAACACTGTGAACTAAAACCTTGCTGATCAAATTGATTCTAGTCTATTCTTACTTCAAGAAAGTGGAAACCTTAGGCTTATTTGATTTGAAAATGCAGCTGTCTGAACAAGAATACTTAGAGACATTGGAACCTTTTGGTGATGCCGAGACTTCAGCATTCTCCATCCACAATCTTATAATAGCTGGAGAGTCATATGGTCTCGCTGCTGGGTCATGGATTGGACCATATGCCATTTGTCGATCGTGGGAATCATTAGTGTGCAAAAGGAGAAAACAGACTGATTCTAAAACCGAGACGCTTCCTATGGCTGTTCATATCGTTTCTGGTAGTGAAGATGGAGAGAGAGGTGGGGCTCCAATTCTCTGTATAGAAGATGCCATCAAATCTTGTCGAGAATTCTCGAAAGGACAGTCTGAGTGGACACCAATTCTTCTTTTGGTCCCACTGGTTCTTGGGCTAGACAAAGTGAATCCCAGGTTGCAGTTGTGAAGTTGATAGTTGTCTTTTCTGGTCTGTTCTTGTATTTGTATTTGGTCTTTGTGACACATTGCTCAAATCTGGTGTCAGGTACATTCCATCTCTCATTGCCACATTCACTTTCCCTCAGAGCGTAGGCATTTTGGGTGGCAAACCAGGTGCCTCAACTTACATAATTGGCGTTCAAGAAGACAAAGGTTTCTATCTTGATCCGCACGAAGTTCAACAGGTATAGTTAATTATGTGCCTACATCGGATTAGTTGCCATAGATCTATCTTCTCTGATAGGAGGATCTGTTATTAATCACCATGGAATTTCAAATTATGGTTTCACTTATTGCTGCTTATGTTTATTGATTAATTTAGGTGGTCACAGTCAACAAAGAAACGCCAGATGTTGACACATCCTCCTATCATTGCAAGTGAGTTTAATCTAATCATCATATTTCAATCGATCTCTGCCTGGTCCAGTTTTATCTTGTTTCCTAATATTATCTTGAATCTGCATTCAGAGTTCTTCGTTATGTTCCTTTGGAATCACTAGACCCATCTCTAGCTCTCGGATTCTATTGCCGCGACAAAGGTACTGTATTGTTACCAAATTCTCCAAAAACCCAAAGGTTAATAAAACCTGTAGTATCCTAAAACTTGATAAAAACTTCCTAATCATCAACAGATGATTTCGACGACTTCTGTCTCCGAGCAGCGAAACTAGCGGAGGAATCAAAGGGTGCTCCATTGTTCACCTTGACTCAAACCCACAGTGCGATAAACCAAAACAGTTACGGGTTTTCAGAGGACAACATCGAGGAAGAACGTGAAGATGACTGGCAATTGCTCTGATCATCATCATCAAACAGTACACTTTAACAAATCTCTGAAGCGACAATTGTTTTACCTTTTCTTAACCAGTTCGTTGTTTTTTCAAGTGTTGGTGTAAATCACATTAGAATCAAAACAAGTGTTGTACTATAAGATCTTTGGGATTTTTCAAACATAGATTGAAGCATGTGAAAATGGAAGAGTAGAGAAATCTAAAGGTATATGTACATCATTCCATTTTCCTATCTTCTTCCCCATCGTCATCTTCATCATCACTCCTTCTTCACCTTCACTCTCTCTTCCTCGGGCGAAATCTGAACTTACCGTCTTCATTGGAAGCTGTATAGTTTCAAGATCCAGTGTCCAATTTCTCAAATCATCCTCGGTTTCCATTTGTAACTCAGTGTCAGTGAAGCACCATAGCCTAGAGGAGCTTCTAAAGTCTCCTGCGGTGCGACCTCTCGGGCTAGTATCCGGAAATCGCCAAATGTTTTCGATTTTGGACCACGAAGTTGTAGCTGGATCGTAAATCTCTCCGTCGGATCTGAATCTTCCTTGAGATTCCGTTCCGTATCCGCTCAATACGCAAAACCTTTGATCTGTTCCAATGGCGAATCCTTGGCATTCGTCTCTTCCTTCCGTCATCGGAGGAATCGTAGACCACTCGTCTTTCTCAACGTCGTACACCTCCGCCGAGCGTAAAGCGTTTTTCTGATCGTCGTGGCCTCCGGCGACGAATACTTTCATCGATCCGACGGAAGCGCAGGCGAAGAACGACCGGGATTCCTTCATCGGCGCACCTCGTCTCCACTTCCTTCCGGAGAATTCGAGAACGTAAACGTCTCTCGTCGGCTGTAACGTCTCCGGATCCCAACCGCCGATGAGTAGAATCTTTCCGGCGTCCTTAAGCACGACGCACTCGCAGAAAAGCGGGATCTGCTCACCTTCGGGAAACGCGACGCGGTGCCACGTGGACATCGCAACGTTGTAAACGCTCAACCCAAACCGCGGCGTACAGAAAACGCGCGGTTGTGACACACCGTCTGATTTATTCTCGTCAGCCACCATTAATGTCTCCACAACCGGTTTAGACGCAGGAATAGGCGGTGAGAGCGGTTGAACGAGGCAGAGAAGAAGCTCTGCTTTGCCGCATCTCCGCCGCTCTTGGATGAAGGAAGAGTCGGAGCAGGAGATGAACGTTCGCCAAGAACGGCAAACGGATTTCATGGCGGGTTGAAATTGGTAGGGAACTCTGATCAAACACTCAATAGCCAATTCGGAAGGTAAACCGGGAATCAAATCATGACATGTCTGGAAATCTCCAGCTTTCTTTTTTGACACTTGCATACTCATCATCGAGCTCGAAAAGAACAAAAAGGAACTTGTTTTATGAAGAGACAAAGAAGAAGAACTGAGCTAAGCTTAAAGAAGAAAAGACACAAAACAACAAAAAAAAACTGAAGAAAATAGCGATTTGCCTTTGAGTGAGAGTGAAGTTTACACGGAGGTGGCAGAGCCTTTAAATAGGGAAGAGGAAGATAATTTTAATTACAGTTGAACTGACACGACGCTTCGTTTAAAATTGTTAATTGAACATTTTTAGCAAGATTTGAAGATTCGTGTATGTCTCAAAACGCAAACGCACCTACAAATTTATTTCTTAAACAAGCAGAGCTGCTTCTTTCTCGGGGAAAAAAAATCACGTGTAGTAATAAAATCAAATGGATTAATTTATATTTCACCAAATAGGCAACACACAGTTTGGTTAATTTTGATGCGATTCCATATATTGTAACAAGTGGGAAACTAACGTACAGCATCAGGTTAAGTTCATTTACGGTGGTGCTCTTTCTTTTGTCACAGCAAACTTTTTTTTTTTTTTTTTTTTTTTTTTTTAGCAAACTTTTTATAAAAAGCAGAATGCTTCTAGAAGCTTTTTTATAAAGACAACCAAAAATAAAATAAAAAGTGAGTATCAACAGTAACAGTGTAGCAACTCCATCACTCTCATGCACACTCCAAACAAATCTTGGATATCAAAAGTAATTTATGTTCTTTTGTATTATTTGTAAGAAATATATAATAGGTCGGCGTTAAGTGAAAAAAGAGACATATAGTGATATAGAGGTTAAGTGAAGTTAGGTGAGTTTATTGAATAATTTAAACTGCGCCCGCACTATGATTAGTATAAAAATTTGGTTTGAACTAATAGTTTATATTTTTAATTAGTAGCTTATCAACTAAATTACTATATAACCTTTATGTTTGACGCGATCCCCTTTGAAACCGAATCTAATGAATGATAAAGTTGATGAAGTAGACTAGTTGAGCCTTTTTACCATTTTTTTTTCCTCATAAAGAAACTGAGCAAAACCTTCTAGAAGCTCTAGACAAATAATACGTAGACAGCTAAAGTATAATAAGGAATGAGTCGTACTCACTGACGCAACCGTCAACCGATGTATATAACGACATACGTATCTCTAATGCAAGTTTTAATAATAATTTAAACCATGAATTAAACAAAAGAATGAAAAGTTAAAATAATTTGGAATTCAAAATGGAGATATTCATTTGAAAATGGCATTGTGCACGCACTATCAAACGAATTCTTTCACCAATAGGCAATAGTACGCATATATAGATTCTTTTTTTCTTTTTCTTGCCAAAACTATAGTACGTTGTGCGTAATTAATTGTAAAAATTAGTTTAAATACGTATATTAATCTGTAATACGTATTAGTTTAAAAGATACGTAGAACGTTTTTGCGAGGGGCAGTTAGCCAGTTACATAATATATTTGTTAATTAATATAGTTTCTACTTTATATATATAAAAAGCATTCTAGAAGCCCTCTCGTGGATAATATACATTGGCCTTATCGTTCGCTCTTTCTTACTCTCTTAATTAAGATCATTGCGAAAAATATCATTACTACGAAGCTGACTACGTAGATTTTGCGATGCACCGACGCAAAGGCATATTTATAGGTCTTGTGCGGACTTGCAACACTTTTGCTTTAATTTATGTACAAGTGTTTAATTGTTTTGTTTCATTAATTCTGTTAACCAAAATTCTAATTACCTAAGATTAATCATACGTATGCTACACACACACACACCACATACAGAGGGACTAAATTATAATTATACCAACAAAAGTCCAAAGAAAATAGTCACTATTGTAGAGTACTATGCATGCATATGCGAATCATAATTAGCTAGATATTTTTACTAGCTATGCATATTATTTTTTTATAAATGTGTGGTTTGTTTTTAAACATCAACATCATTCATCATTAACTTGCCTATTCCTCTGTAATGTACAGTTCGTCCCATAATATTAGTTGATTCCAAGAAAAAAAATTACAATTTTACAGTACATATATGACATTAATATATATATATATATATATGCAATTTTTTTTCGTTTGTATATCAAGCCAGTTCAAAATAATCATATACGTTATGTAGTTAATTTGTTGTACTAGCACGTCCGCCACGAATGATATCCAAAAACACAAATTCGAATATACCAATACACCGGACATGATACTAATTAATACTGTGTTTTGGTTTTTAATCTCGAAAATATTGTTATATATGAATCTAATTAATATTTGTTTAAGAATAGTTGTCCTTTTTTTTTTCTTTTATCGTGTACTATGATAATATAAAACATTTAAAAGTTTAATACACAATAGTTGGAAACTGCGATCAAGCATTCAAGTGGTCAGAAAAATGTTTCATGCATAGCGGTTTGGCATCCCATGATTCATTCAAGCAAGGGTTTTGTTATAACTATAAATCAGTTTAAACTGATAAAAACATGTTCCATTTGGATGTAAGCGATATGAACATAATAACCCAAAGAAAAATGAGAGTAGTGAGTGGATATGGATACGGAAAAACAAAAATAAAAAGCAAAATAATAATGTGGTCGTCGGACATTGATAGCGGGGGCTGGTCCATTACCCCATCTATCACATTGTCTTTTCTTGTTTTCTATCTACTAGCTTTAATTTGTAACTTTGATCTATTATTGTCGAGTGAACACAAAACAAATGGTTAATAGCGTGTAGTATTAACTTTGAATATTAGATCTGTTTTATTTCGCATATAACCCTAAAAGTTAACTAGGGAGACTTTTTTTTGTCTCGACAAAGACAAAACAACCAATGTCGTTAATTATGCTTTACTTTCCTTAAACGGATGATGGATATAGAGAAGAAGAGTTTGAAATCATCACGAAACTGAATAGGCTAGGTTTTGTTTCAACGATGGTTGATTGATTTACGACTACGATGAAGTGGACTTGTTTCTAATTATTCTGTAAAGTGAAACCAAAAACAAAATCTATAAAATACAATTTAATAACAATAGTCGTAAAATCAAAAAGAAGAAAAATAAGGGATAAGGGTTCTAGAAGAGCATTGATAATATTTTGCCCTTTTGGGAGGAGTTGTCATCTTTATTGGGGGGAGGAGGACGAGACGAGTGGGCCGAAACTGGCAAGCACTTATCGTCTCTACACCTCTCTCTCTCTCTCTCTCTCTCTCTCTTTGCCTTTTGTCTTCTTTACGGTTCCTAAAGTTTTTCTCTTTCTTTTCTTCTAGAAGACCATCTCATCATGTGTAGTGTAATTTCCCACTAAATAGCTACATTTGGGTTTATATAAGGGTTTGCATCTTCTAACTAAGAAAAAAACGAGTTGGCAAGTAGATGTATAATTCATTTCACATTAGCTTCCATGAACACCACAGTTGGGCTAAGGCTATTTTCTACCCCTAATTCAGCACAGTCAAAACCCGCAGCCCGGCTAGAATGATTTATATAAACAGGTACAAACCTGATTGCTCAGGGATGGGTGAACTATGATAGAAATTTAGACAAGTAAAGCTAAAAGCCATAGAGATAATCAAGAACAATTTGCTGAAAAGAACACAAGTAAAGAGCCAACAGATGGCAAACGAAAATGAATACTCAAAAGCCTATCTCAGATAAAATATCACTAGTCTCTGATAACTGGAACAAAACATAAAAAAACTCAGATCCCAAAAATCTATTGGAATAGATAAACGATAAAGGAGGAAGCTTTCATCAATCAATTCATTCTTCTGACAAGCTCGTTGATGAAGTTCTCTCTGTTTCCAGCATCACCACCTTCGACATAGTGGTTTCTCTTCTTCTTGAGGCCACCGAGTGGTGCCTTCAATTGGAATGGCCAGAGAAAGTTGTTGGCTTCCTTGAAGTGAGGTCCAACAGTCATGATCTCATGGATCAAATCCTCAACACAAATGATACCATGCTTTCCTAGAGCTTGATCAACAATCGAGTTGTCGGTAAGTGCTATCCTCTGGTGGTTCAGCTTTCCGTATCCCCTTTTGTAGATCAGTTCCTTAACACTCTTCAAGTTAGGGTATCTGCACCAGAGATATCATTCGGTTAGAGCAGCATCTTCTCATGGCACCCATTTAGATATATATAGAGAGAGAGTCAGATTAAATACCCGTATGTCACGTAAGGTTCAACTCTGCGCAACATGTTTACTGTTGCCTTGTTCACCTTAAGAAACACACCATTGAAGATCTGCACAAATGTATATCACATGTAAACTTCATGAAAAGGTAAGAGCCTTTCTATTCTCTTGTAAGAGATGATCATCCGGAAACTATAACATGCTAGTTACACATATGACAGATTAAACCTACTACACTAATAAATGTCATGAACATAGCAATCGGGGAAACCTACCTGTCTCAGACGCAGGAGCTGCAGAATTTTCTTGGTTTTTGGGTCGATAGCATTGATACTGCAAAATGCAACCAACAATGTACATGAAACAACAGAAACTGTTTGCAAGAGACGCTAACATAATAACAAACACATACCCACGGATACGAATGATAAAGAGCAATTTGGCCTCTGGGTCGACATAGAACCCTCCTTTCAACTTAGCCTCCCTCTTCAATCGGATCAACTCATTATCCTAAACAAAGAAAAGCCAGGAACATTACATCAGAACAACCATCAACAGAAGAGTCATCTTAATAATTCCAAAATCAACAAAAGTATGTCTCTTTACCTTCTCAGCGTACTCTTTGGCGTACTGCTCAGCTCTCTTGAAGATAAGCTTGCGGGTCTCAACACTCTTCTTCTTAGCAGCAACAGTTTCCTCTTTCTTGGCCAATGCCCATTCCTCTTGCCTCTTGATCTTTTTCAAGACAGACTCTGGAACCACTACCTTGGATTCAGCCATTTCTCCTACAAAATAATGCCAAAAATGAGCTATATACTAATCAAAACAATAAATAAAAGATACACCTTTTAGCAATACAAGTATCAAAGGAACATCCATGGATATAATTGAAAGCCAATGAAAGAGAAGATCATGATTCTTAATCAACGTGAAATTTCGCTACAATAGAACTGGAACAATTGGGTTTATCGATCTCAAAAACAACCAAATTTAAAATGAATCAACGAAGACTTACAATTAGAAACCAAACTAAACGAAGAAGATCAGAGAAAGGAGCTTACTTGAGATGAATTGGTATTCTCAGAGAAAAAAGAGAGAGAGATAGTGATGCGGCGCAGAAGGAGAACAAAAACAAACAAGTTGTGAAAAATGGGTTTAGGGTTTAATTCGTAACCCTAATTTTTCAATATTTTTGAACGGGCCTTACTTACTTACTTACATAGGAGGCCAATTTAGCTATCGTGGGCTGGTTAAATCGGCCCAAGTGATTTTACAAAATTAATTAATACAAAACACTATCATTATATAAGTGGTCGGCTATGTCAAATTGTCCGATCAATTGGTTTCATCGAACGTTTGGTTAAAATTGGTTATATGGTATGTGAAGTTTGATGAATCGATAGGACGTTTTAATTAGTAGTAGTCTGGTCTAATCAGCTTTTGATCTTCTATTAATTTAATAAATTGTCCTTAGTGAATGCGGTTTAGACTTTTGACAAAGCAAACTTAAAAATTGGAGGTTAGACCTCAGTTAAATCTTGACGACTCCGCAACATTTAAATAGTTATCATATTGTCCATATGCAGTATTCAGCTATGATATTAACCGTTGTATACTTAGAAAATTTCAAAAAAACATTGAGGACATGCACACAGCCACACACTGACACCACATCCGCATACATTACACAGTATATACAATGTATGATATATATGAATTACAAAGAAACAAAGAAAACATAAAAATGAATATCACCTACCGAATGTGAACCTTTTGGAAAATATATAAAAACACGTTCTAAGGAATAAGATGGTCGATTCGAAAATCGAAATATAAAAAAGCTTGGTCAACATAGCTAATTAGCTCATCATTATATAATGCACTACATATAATATGGATCAAGAAAATCAAGAATCACCGAAGCTAAAATGGCGGGAGGAGGAACGACCTTAGAGTTCACGCCAACATGGGTGGTTGCTCTCGTCTGCTCCGTCATCGTCTCCATCTCTTTCGCTGTCGAGCGTCTCCTCCATCGTGCCGGAAAGGTTATATATATGCACACACATCTATCTTTGTTTATTTATATAGATTTCTACGTTGTCGCCTAAATGATTATGCCGTTTATGGTATACATGTGGAATACAGCACTTTCAGAAGAACGACCAAAAACAGCTTTTTGGGGCATTACAGAAGATCAAGGAAGGTGTGACATCATGTTTTAGCCAATCATATATTATAAAATTTACTAGATTATCTCATTTGTTTTGAAAAGTGCAACCTCAACCTCCGTTTCAAATTAATCCATTATCTATTCATTGGTAATAAAAGTTTATAATGATCATGTGATATCATCGCTTTAATCATCGTTCTAACAAGATTCTTACAAAAACCGTGAACTGGCAACAGAACTTATGTTGCTAGGGTTCATATCGTTGCTACTATCAGTGAGCCAGTCTAAAATAGCAAAGATTTGCATATCAAAGGACTTGAGTGAAAAGTTTCTCCCTTGTGATAAACCAAAGGATGACAAATCCCTCAAGGACTCCTCCCATTTCCAGTTCAGCTTCACCGGCCGTCATCTCCTCGCCGGAGATTCCCCTGCCGGCGATTACTGCTCCCAAAAGGTATTTACCCTTTCTAAGAATTTTTTTTTGGTCAAACCCAAGATATATTTATAAATCTTTTTTTTTTCTCTAATGTCTTACACGTTTCAGCATTTGTTACATTCTCAATGATATATGATTGGATTTGAAGACGTGCATAGAAATTGACATTCGATTGTCAAATAATGTGATTTTTTTTGTTTGGATATTTTTAAAAATTCAGGGGAAGGTACCGTTAATGTCGTTATCAGCTCTGCACGAGCTTCATATATTCATCTTCGTATTAGCTGTCTCCCACATTATTTTTTGCCTCTTGACCATTCTTTTTGGTACCATGAAGGTATTTAATTTCCCAATTACGTTTTTAACTTCAACAATATTAATACGTTTCTCTATCTTCAGTCACTAATGAAATATCATTGATACTTACAAATCCTAAACTCTAAGATCAAAAGCTCACACCAAAATTAAATGCAATTGTGAACTTATATCAGCATAAAAAGTTTCTTGTTAATTCTGTCTAATGATACCATAACATATATAATGGTTATTGGCATAGATAATGCAATGGAGAAAATGGGAGGATCAAATTTCAGAGGAGGACTACAACACAGACCAAGGTATAACAAAAGTATGATATAGAAAGAAACTTAGTAGAATAATGAGAGATGTTTGTTTCAAGGTCTTGAGAACTTTAAAAAAAAAAGGATAATTATACATTTTATACACATACACAGTGATCCAGAAGAAATTCACACACGTTCAAGAACACGAATTTATAAGGGGGCGATTTCTTGGGGTTGGAAAAGCTGATGCTTGCTTTGGATGGTTGGTGAGTGTTTTTTTTTCTACGATTACAAAGTTATCTTAATTCTCAAGGCATGCATGTTGTAATTGTATGTACATGCAAACGTTTTGAGTACTTGAGTGTGTTCTTGTCCCATGCAGCAATCATTCATGAAACAATTTCTTGCCTCAGTCAATAAATCAGATTACATCACTATGAGGCTAGGATTTGTCACGGTATGTATATCTTGTATTTTGGTTCGTCCTTAGAGTTGAATTTATATCTACAAAAGCTTCTAAGTTCTAAAACAACTTCTTCATTTCTCCTTCTTTCATATAAGACTCATTGCAAGAGCAACCCAAAATTCAATTTCCATAAGTATTTAATGCGTGCCCTTAACTCCGATTTCAAGAAAGTTGTCGGTATCAGGTAAATATATTTCAAACTTTTTTCTTAAAAGTTAAAACCATACTTGATTCAAAAAAAATGTTTTTGATTCTGTTACAATGTATATATAAACTTGCAGTTGGTACCTTTGGGTATTTGTGGTTCTCTTCTTGCTTCTAAACATTGCTGGTGAGATAGGCATCTTTTAACTTCAATCCAAACTAAGTCTTCTTCTTTTAGTTTTAATCATTAATCTATTCGATATACTATATTCCTTGCAGCCTGGCATGTTTACTTCTGGCTAGCTTTTATTCCATTGATTGTAAGTCCCTGAACCTCTCCACCTTCTCTATTCTTCAAACCCATCTTGACCCAAAACGTGTTTTATACAATATTCTCCTCAGCTTTTGCTTGCCGTGGGGACGAAGTTGGAGCATATCATCACAGATTTGGCTCATGAAGTAGCAGAGAAACACATTGCTGTGGAAGGAGATTTGGTTGTCCGACCATCAGATGATTTATTCTGGTTTCAAAGTCCCCGGCTAGTTCTCTTCTTGATCCATTTCATTCTTTTCCAGAACTCCTTTGAATTAGCCTACTTCTTCTTTATCCTCGTAAGTTTAATTTATACCATAAATCAAATCTAAACCATTCTAGAAGATATCATCAACATACATGTAACATGATCATACATTGAATACTGTGGCAATTGTAACAACAGTTCCAATATGGATGGGATTCTTGCATCATGGGACATGTCAAGTTCATAATTCCAAGACTCATCATCGGGTAATAGTAGCCATTATCGCCGACGCCTTCTTATATCTATCTCCTTAAAAAGTTTCTTGATCTTGAAATGTAGATTCTTTTGACTCTGTTTTCAGGGTATTGGTTCAGCTTCTCTGCAGTTATAGTACCTTACCGCTCTATGCACTTGTCACTCAGGTATGGATTTTACATCTCCTTGTGTTCTGAGATCAACTAGACAATGACACAAACTCAAAACCACGCTTCTTCTTTTTTGTGAAAAAGATGGGAAGTTCATTCAAAGGTGCAATATTCAACGAGCAGACGCAGCAACAACTTGTGGGATGGGCAAAAATGGCTAAAAAGGGAGTGAAGAAAGGTTCAACTCACGCAGGTAGCAGTCATGGTGGCAGTCCAAACCCTCTTGCAGCTACTCCTTCACCGCGGTCTATTCAGTTGCAGTCGTTGCTAGGAAAAGGCTCGTCTCAACAAAATCAGCACCTTGGGAAAACACCAGAAATTGTTGAAAAAGATTAACAAAAGCTTCCATCAGACAAAAACATCATGAGACTTTGCTTAGTATCTAAAACTGATTTAACAGTGTTGTAAGAAATATGTCATTGCTGAATCTCTTTGTCAATTGATCAACACATACAATTTGTTTTCTAAACAAGCCTTTGTGTTTGGAAAATCTTTAACGTTCCTTCTGTATCATTACAAAAAGATCTTCTATTTGCAAGTAACAACACCGTACTACTAGTCTTTATGTATTCCGTATTTTGTGTTTGGTTTTAAAATTTCTTCAATGACATGCGAACAAATTAATTATATAATTGGTGTAGAGGAAGAGATCCAGAAGAAACAAGTATAAGTAAAAGAGGATACTAATAGCTGAAAGAGGATTCTGATATATGTCACTCCAAACAGGAACCACGAAATTTCAACATTTTTGGTTTAAATATTTAGTTTTTAGGCAAGGTGAAAGGATAAAGGGGAACCGGTGACAACGATGAGATCTGTATCTAACAGACAACATAAAAAGACGAGAAAGAGAACCAGCTGTTACATCATTTGGTGATAAAACAGAGAAAGAGAGTGAGGTCTTGCAAATTTATTCCCATCATTCCTCTGCTGCACTCGCTGCGTTAAGATCCACACTTAGATCCAATTCCTGCAACACGAAACAATGATCACTCCCCAATTGCAGAAGATGTCGCGGTTCATTAATAAAACCGATATATTCGTGATTCTGGAACATTACCTTTCCGGTGATCAATTTATACATGTTCAACACATCAACAACAGTTGTGTCAAAGTGTGTTGTAGCATCATAGCTCTGTTTAGCACATGAACAGAAAAGGTATTTAAAACCAGTCAACTTTAGGATGCTCACAAAAATAAAAAGGGATAACTACACTAACCGTTGATATGAAGCAGTTGTCTAAAGTGGGTTCGTTGACAGGCTCATATCTATCATAGATGTCAAAGAACAGCTCATCAACAGGACCCAGAAGGTCGATTCCAGGCTTGAGCTCGGTTTGAGGGTTATCAGTTTCAGCGTCTGTCGATACAAATGCTATGAATTTTCCCTTGGGAGCAACGTTGTGTGAATACGAACAACAGAAGACATACCTGTCAGTTACAATAAAGATGTAATCATGAGCCGAGAAACAAACATACCAATAAACTCGATGTTTACAAATTGCCATGTTTTATAGTGTGTGTGTGTGTTTGATAAGTATTTAATATAGTTGAGAAGAGTCTCTAGCCAACATTCGTCTTAAGAAACTTTATCTCTCAGCTTCAACTGTGAATCGAGGAAGGTATCTCAAGAGCATAATTTAGACAAAACTTAGCTATTCCAGAGGACAAATCTATGCAAATTGACGTCTCTGTTCCTTCAAGTCATTCAAACTCATTTACTTTCATAAGTGGAACCAAAGGATGAATAAGAGAACTCACATGTCTGATTTGCGACCCAATTGTTTTTGGGGTAGGATGACTTGCACAGAGTGAGAATCATTGGTGTTTGGAATAGGGTGGCTCATAATAGCAATTGCCCGAGCAACCCTGCCAATCTTCCTGACCTGTTTTGATTGGATTATAACACATCAAAACTACGTTAACATATATAGTCTGGAAAAAGTGGGAATTTTTGAAAATGCCCCACAGACTCGACTAAAACACAGATGGGAACTATATGGACCCAACAAAAAAAAAACCCAAGGAGAGCTTCCTGCTCCTATAGAGAAGCATCAGAAAAAACTAATAAATGAAAGTGTAACTTGTGGTCGCAGTCATTACCTTGTTAGGCAGGTAAGATGGATCGCAGACAACTTTCTTGCATTTAGCAGTCTCTCCCTCAGATGTAACACCAGTAACCTTACCCTCCTCATCGAACTCGACCTGTTATAGAAGCAACATCAGTTACTGAACGACTGAAGCAAAAAGCTGCAAAGATAAAGAAGTCAAAGACACCTTGCACTCAGGTTTGTTCAACATATATGTCCCACCATAGACAGCACTAAGCCGTGCAAATGCCTGAACCAAGGAAGAGAAGAAAAATATTCAAAGGGATTCAAGAATCTATCATTCAAAATTTCAGAATAGGCACCACCCATATAAACTATAAAGCATGTATATAAAGATAAAGACAAACCTGAGGCAATTCTCCCAACCCATAGAGAGGATAAATATATGGTGAACCTCCTTGGAAACGTGCAAGAGACTCTGCGTAGAGCTGATAAAACATATAAAGCAACAATGTCAAAAATGCTTAACTCAGAAAAAAATGCAAGAATGTTAAAACAAGGGGAGCATAGCTAACAGTCCCACAAGAGCAATTCACCTTCATTCTCATTACAGTATCATAGGCAGGTTGATGGAGATGATTGTCATTACAGTGAAGTGCCACTGCATGACCAATAAAATCAATAGTATCTTCACCAAGACCGAATTTCCTGCCAAAATGTAATCTTAATAGTTAGCAGCAGATAGTCTAAATCATATATTTACAATACCATAATGCAGAAATAAAAGAACATCAACTTACGCAATCAAATCCTTTGTTGTAACTCTCCTCAAATCCATTCCGTCATGTGTTTTTGGATCCTTCTCGTCATATTCCTGAACGTAGCTGAAAAACTTCCCGGCTCGACGTTTCTCAAAAATACCCATAAGAGGAGATTTGAGGGCCTCCATTGGAGTTGCTGGCACCTTTTGAACCTGTAGTATATAAACAGGTATAATAACTAGAATTAAGTTAAGTAAACTGCAAAAACCTGCAGCTAAATTGTTCAGTGAAAAGTTTTTGAGCAACAGAAAGCATGGCAGACTTGAAATTTATGGGAAAAAAAAAAAGATGAGACTGAGTCCGAAGATCAAGTGAAAAGGAGTTCTCACTGTACCTTGCCTTTGACAAAAACATAGCTTCCATCAACAGCTTTAAAAGATAAGTACTTGGTCACATCCGTATGAATAAGGACACGAACAAGCTTTCCATTAGCCATCATAAACTGGTCCGCCACATTGAGAGAGAACAGTTAGTAAGTAATCCATAATATTAGTAGTAGAACAATTAAGCTACCAAAGAGACGATTAAGGTGGAAAAAATAAGCAAAAAGAATACCTTAGGCATCATGTCAACATTGTAGTCTCTGCTAGAGCCTAAATGAGCAGGAGCCTTTTCTTCTCCCCTGAACTTCTTCCACAACTGTAAAACAAAGCAACAGTTGAGATTAAGCGATGATAACCTAAACACAAAAAAAAAGGGTCTAGAGTAAAGATAAAAAAGAGAGAAATTTGACCTGATTGAGATTAAGCGATGTTGACTCTCCACCGTAGTGGTCATTCCTGTCCATGTGAAGTACCTATTCCGAAAAAAAACACAATTAGATTACTCATAAAAAGTAAACTTGGCTTATGGATTGAAGACAAAGTCAGCTAAAAATCACATTGACGATACAGGAGTGGGAGAAGACATCTAATCACATGACGAAGTTTAGTAATTTTCCGCAATCTCAATAATCACAAGTATCAAACTGTAAAGAATCGCGAGGCCAATTGGTTCAATGATCAAAACCCATGTTGAAGCACACAAAAGCAATCGCTTAAAATCGGGAAAACCTGAGCTCACAATCGAAGATCCGTTCATCGTGAAACGAAATAAAAGATGGTTCTGAGTTATGAATTTTTCCAGATCAAGCAAAGGATTCAAAAAGTTCCCACAAAAAAATAGAGACCCGAAAGAGTAGGGGGGGGAAAGAGACCTTAATACCATCGACGGAGAGAAGACCACTAAGGATGCACTCCTTGAGACCAGTACCCAGAACAATGACTTCGTACTCTTCATCCATAGCTGAATCCCCCAAAGGCTCGCACACACAAGAAAGAGTTGGACTTTTTTTTGGCTATTTAGTAAAAAGATGGAGGAGAGACTCCAGAGAGAGAGAGAGACAGAGAAAGACCGATCGGTGATTGCGTTGCGTCTATTTATTAATCACCGTCGAACACAAATTTTCCTTTTTTTTTCAGTGTTCTTTATTTTATTTTATTTTAACAACAATTATTTTTCCTTTTCCATTATTACAATGGATAAATAAAAATTGCAAAAAAGGAAAAAAGACATTATTACATTTTTGTTGTTGGTGTAATAACGTTTTTTTATTTGTTATTTTACGGTAAGTCGACACTAAAAAAATCAGGTCATAAAAATAAATAATCAGAAAAAGGAATACGTGTCATGCGTCGTTACTGTGTTGAAATTTTCCTTTAATTTTCTTTCTTTTTTTCCATTATCAATCATTAAAGAAATAGATTGACTTGAAGTTTTCCTTTTTATTTTCGGATGTTCAGTCTCTCTTGAAACTTCTTGAAGATCGCTCTATACTTAATAATTGCCAATCTGCCATGGCAAAGACAAATCTATGTTGTAAGTATATTTCAAACAAACAAAAAATCAAGTTTTCTTTTTAAGAAGACTAGTTGCCGGCCATGGATTCTGATTGGGATCAGTCCCGGGTTTTGAATTTTTTGGTTAGGTTTCGATGCTTCTGTTGACTAGCACTACTACCTTTTGCTTAAAATCTAGACTCTTTGGAGCAATCTGAGGAGTGGCTGATCCCGCACAAGTCTGGATTTTTGTACGAGACATTTGCTTCTTCTTATACAATGAGGGAGAATGGGTTTGGTATACACTATTGTTATTCTTGTAAAGGTTTTGCTTTCTCTAGTGTTTTTGAGGGTGGATGGAGAACCAAGAGTTGTGCCCTGAGGAGCTTGTAACTTCTGAGTTTGAGCCTGAGGAGATCATTGAACTTACGGTGGAAGGAGGTGAAGGGAGTGATGTGGTTTTTGCAAGAGAGTCACCTCTTATAGGTACAACTCAACCGAGAAATTTCTGTGCTTGTAGTTCAAAGATACTGAAATGCTCATCTTCTTGTGCAACACAAGAAGCTTAATAGACAGGATAGACTCGATTTGGGACGGCTTTTCCAAGTTGCTGTTAGTTCTCAGGATTGGAAGCTTTCCGAAACATTCATCAGTCTGGCTGATCCTCAAACTTTGAATGGTTTTCTGTGTATTAGTCTAGATTCTATTTGGTTCTTGAGCACAGAACATGAGTTACGGGGAATCACTGGATTGATTACAAAGATCGTATGTCATGGTGCTCATGACTATACTAGAGCTACACTTAGGACTTCGTTTCTTGCTTCATGTGTTTCATCTTGCCAGAGCCAGACTGTGAGTCTTGCTGATTCTATTACTGTTATGGCTCAAAGGTACACATTTGATTCTCTCATCAGATGCTTCCCCTTTTCTCATACTAATTATAATGGCAACGCAGTTATTAGAGAATTGAGTTTCTGTTATAAGTTCTTGATTCTTTCTGTTATAACACGTACATTGTGTCTTACGTGTTACATCTGCAAGTGTTTTGTTTTGTTAAATTTTCTTAGAAGTCGTTTTTTTTTGTTAAATCTGTAATATCTCTCATGTTCATCTTATGGTTTATCTTGGGTTAGCTGGGAAGGGTTAGATACCCTTACTATATAAATCCATTTTTTCCCATCTCGGCGTTTCCAGGTTGCATGAGCGTCTCCAAGAGTGTAATGGTGATGAGGTCCTCAAAGCAGAAGCTGCTGCCAAAGTTCAAAAGTTTACTGAATGGGCCCTCAAATGTATAGGTTTTCACTCCCGATGCCAGGGCCCTAGAGATAAAGCTAACCAAGACTCAGCTGCTGAGATCCAACTCCAGCTTTCTGCTTTCAAGATGTTCTTAGATCTTGCAGGAAATCATCTATCAGGAAAGGATTTCACAGAAGCCTTTGATGCAGCTTGCTTTCCGCTTACCCTGTTCTCTACCTCGTTTAATCCTGGCTGGGCTTCTGGAATCTCAGCTACTTTCATTCATGGATTGCTTGGTATGCTGGTGGAAGGAGGCACAGATAACGTAAATCAGTGCTTCCTTGAAGCTTCTCGTTTTGGGAGCACAGAACTTGTGCGCATCTTGTTGCAGGTAGATCTAATCCTTAATCTACATGCCGCTGTATAGAGAGTGTGTGAAGGTGGGTGGGCAGCTGCTCTCACAGAAGCTAAGGGGACAGCTTGTGGAAGCCGCAAAACAGCTTCAAGAGTCTGATGTGGCCTCAGAAGAAGTAAAGAAAGGTCACCATCAGTTCATGGCCGTTTTGGAGCAACACCTTCCTCTTTTTTTGGTCAAAGCTTCTTCACACTGAGCAGCAATGGATCCAGCATCTGAGCTATTTGGGTTAACAAAAGTCGTTTCCTCACAATAGTTGAAAAATAAGAACTGAGAAACAACCATACCACTACGGTTTTGGATTCTGATCCAGGTTGTGAGATGATGAATCAAAAGTTCCAATGGGAATGTCTTTGTCAAGTCTCTATATCTGTCTTTTATGCATCCTAAACCATGGGAAAGAATGATAATCAAAGCCTGATCTATTGTTTCATATATTATAAATAAACAAGTAGATATTTTATTTGATCTATAATCAAAGTTACTACTTCTGTCTCATAGTCTTAAAAGTTTCCGCCATCAAAGTCTTTCAATATTAATGTCCCAAATCTCATCTGGTTTTGTTTCAAACCATTAGAAAAGTGAAAATCATGAAACTATGAGAGCAGTTAATTTCTCTGTATTTATATAGTCGTATAATTCAGCATCAACAAAAAAAACAAAAGTTTTACAAATGAAAATAGTATTAATCTCTTTACCCTGAAACCATAAATAAATGACGACAATTGACAAAAATCTCCTCTCTGTTTTTTTTTTATATATAAGATTTCTTCAATTAAAGAAACGTATTACATAAAAGTGGAAGGAGAAGAAGAAGAAGTTACTACATGTTTGGAATTAGAAGAAGGCATGAAAGCAAGAACCATAAGCAAAACCATAATCCCAATAGGAATCAAAAGCAGCATGAAGGGAGGAGGAGGCAGTGGGGGAAGAATCAACGGTAAGATCAAGAGAGATGCAGTGAGACCCACAAGGACAACCATTGATTCCAAACTGAAGTAACTCGCTGATATTAGCCTCCTGGGACTGTTCTGGGACGACAATGTCCGAAACAGTTCTTGCTTCCTCATAATCGGAGCTGGAGCTGATCCACGAAAACTGATGTTCTTCCGGTTATCTCTTCTCATGTCCATCTTCTTGTTGTTGTTGTTGTTGTTGTTGAGTGAACAATGGTCTTGAATGTTTATGATGTCGTTTTGTAGACTTGAGATATCACGAATCATTTAAAGAACAGAACTTTTTTTTTTCTTGGGGGTTGATCTGAGAACTCAGATCGATGTATAAAGAAACAGAGCTCGACTCAAATGCATAAAGCAACGAGCTTTTTAAACTTCTTCCGACAAATGTAGCTTGGTTGAAGAGCCCTAACGATGATAATACTCAGGAGCTCGATATATATATTCCGAAATGCAAACAAAAATACGATTTGATCTTTGGCGTTTTCAGACCCAGAAAGGCTCTAAACTTTTTTTTCCCCCGGTAGAGAAGATTTTTGGTCGGTGTTTACGAAAACTGCAAAGAGAAATAAAAAATTGTAAGTCGTTATGATCCAATAAAAAAACGTGAGCAAAGGACCAATACTGAGAAACGAAGGAATCAAACGAAGATGATCAGATAATGAATCAGAAAAAAAATGAAAAAAAGCAAGTACCTTTAAGACGTTAGCTAGTAGTCAACCTCCTTCAGCGAGAACAAGAAGCTAGAAAGATTGAAGCTTGATCAACGTTAGAAACCAACAAATATGGGTGTCGAAGCTTATAAACCAACAAGAGGAGGATGAAGACGAAGAAAGCTTATAATTTTTTGTAAGAAAACGAATGAATACAGAGGAAGAAATATAAACTTTGGGTTTGGTTTGATATATATGAAAAGTGGTAAAAGATAATGAAAGAAGAAAGAAAATAAATAATCGTTTATTTTTTTTTGTAGGGAGGATTAGACCATCCTCGATGCAAAGGATCTTAGGGGTTTTTCACCATAAGATTTGCAAAGAGGGTATATTATATAAGGTATCCTCTTTGCAAATTCTAGGGTGAAAAACTCCCTAAGATCTTTTGCATCGAGGATGCCCTTACACTGTTGTGGAATCAGAGAAGAAACAGGAAATACAGGAAGGTTCACTGCATGTACAGATTTTTTTTCTTCTTTCTTTGCTAATATATATAAAAAAAAAATTAATATTTTCTCTTTTTGGGGTGACAAGTGTGGAGGCAAGTTGCTGATTCTGGAAGGTCTGAATCTCTCTCTCTCTCTCTCTCTCTCTCTCTCTCCACAATCACAGTGGATTCTTCTCCCCTAGACACTTTCTCTCTCTCTCGATGTCAAATGACGTAGGCTGTTATCGTATTTGAGGTAAGCCTCTGTTTGAGAAGGAGGTTTTACGTTTTAAGATTCTTTAGGACTATTCAATGGTGGTTTATTAGTTAAACGAGCGAATCTAACTAATCTCTTAACATTGTTCGTTTATTGTATTTGTAGTCAACAAAGTTGTTTTGGTTGACAATCCCATTTTTTTTAAAAGTAAGCAGTCGTGACTTTTTTCTTTCCTTTCTGAGTTTGTGTATGTATGGTTTTTTTTTTTTAGTCTCGTAACTCGTAAGTATTTGTATTATAAGATGTATAAAGTGAACCGTTGGTAATACGAAAGCACGTAAAAGATATTAACCACTTGATGATGATGTTTAAAGAAAAAGAATGAAGCTAGTAGCTAGTTGCCTTCTTCCTTCTTCGTTGCATTGTTTTGATAAGGTGGTATAGATTGAAAACTATGGATTGGAAAACGTACCAAATGAGAATTGTAGAGATAGCAATAATTCATGGATTGAATGAAGGTGAATTACCAATTTTAATTTGACAACTATATTCAACATTTATCAAAGGAAGACTATATAATATTGTGGATTAAATTTTTAAAAAAATTTCCCACCTAATAATAATGTTTTGTCTATGTGTTATTATCGATCGACCGATGATGACCCATATTGTTATTCCTCTTCTCGGCATTTTCATGTGGTGGCTCTATCATATATATTAGTGGGACAGTTGGTCCTTTCTTTATTTCCTCTTTCGTTTTTTTTCCTTTTATTATTTATTAGTTATAGCCCTGCAAACTCATATTTTATAGACAATATATATATTGTCTAATTAGGTAGATAACTATATAAGGGTTACATATTAAAGTTTATCAAATGGGATTATATTTATACATGTATATTACTTTTGGTTGCGTGCGTGTTTAATTACGACTTACGAGTTACGAGGGACATGCATGAATATTTTTGGCAAGCAGTTTTGTTTTGGCGGTTTGGGGTATATTAACACAATTGACAGCTTACCTGAATTGTGAATCCAATTACGTACTCTATTTTTATTTTATTTTTGCAATCCAAACACACAACAGTACTAATTCAATGAATCGCATAAATAACATCTAATATATATTACGTCTTTTCCCAATAGAACAAATTCAAACAGGGAGGGTTTGATTGCTTTTTTTTGTTTGTCAACCACTAGGTCATTGACATTACTATTCTACAAATGATAATGGCTCAAGTAGACATATATATAAATTACAACAAAAACTTTACCTCACAAGCCGCTATAAACAAATATATACCTTTAAGGCCATAGTAAAAGAGATAGTGATGCAGAATTATTAACTAAACAACAACGACAAAAGTTAAACTAGAGTAATATATAAATAGTAAGTAGCATAGTGATATCTTCCCGATATACTCAAAAAGATATTCTCGAATTATCTTGTGGATATGTACTTGATTCGATATCTTTGATTTCATGTTGTATACATACATGATCTTTATGGTTAGGATCGATGCCACTAGTTCCTATGTCAAATAACTTGTATATATATATATGAACGTAATCAAATATCATGTTTATAAAACTATATATAATGCTATTCAGATTTATAGAAAAAACTATATTTAATCATATCATTATAAATATTTATATATGTAAGCATTTGTTGTAAGGAGAGCACAACCTCTTATTCAAATCAGACAAAAGAAAAAGGAAAAGATTTGTATTCGTAGCTAAAACCAAGAAAGATATAGGATTTTAATTACAGTTCTAAGGTGAAATCAAATTATACTATTAGGGTTTGCTTGTTATATTATATAGTTATATACATTCCATGTATAGTTGATGGTGTATATTTTAATTTTAGAAAGAAAAGAAAAAGCAAAATGGTAGAAAGGGAAAGAGATATATATAGAAATGGAAACCCATGCATGATTGCCTTGAACATCGCAAAACCCTCCCCTTAGATTGCATGTCTAGTGGTCATATATACAAGTAGCAGTGGACCTGCCAAAACAATATTCAAGGGACCAAAAATTGTTTATATTATATAGTATTTACACATTTGCTTTAATAATGCATATATGAAAGATGTATTATTATCTCAATAAACGAGTTTATATGATGATGATGATATGCCCACAGTTTTCATCACATACTTGGGAGGTTTTTCTTTAATTTAAAGAACGATTAATTCTATTTCTCAATTAAGACCTCGGCCCACTCTTTTTAATAATTTGGTATTGAAGAAAAGAAAATAAAAAAGTTTAAACCAAAAATATAAGTATAGCAATGATTTTTATTATAAAAAAGAAAGAAAGAAAAAAAGTGGTTTAGTGTAATGTGGATGAAAGGGCACATGTCGTAGTCACGTGGCTAGTTCCCATCGATTCAATGCATATCTCTCTCTCGAGAGAGAGAGAGACCAACTTGATTTATTAATATTCCTCGTACACCTCTCCCCTCCATTCTACACTCTCCTCAAAGAGCCCATCTCTTTCTTCTTCTACGTTTTATACATTTCTTTTTACTATTTTTATATATAAATATATACTTCTCTCTTTTTTTTTAAAAAAAAATTATTGTTTTATATGTCTTTTTAAAACTAATACGTTTAAGAGAAATGGTGTCTTGCATATAACATTGTTAAAATACATATATTTAGTAACTTTTTGAATGTTTGTTTCTTCTATCAAAAATATATAGTTGAGTACTTAGGGTAGGGAAACATATATAAATCACCAAACTATAAAACACTGGATACTTTGGTGTGTTTATAAAGGTAAGCAAGCTAATTATAATGTTGTTTAAGCTCGAAAACATCCATATTTTTTTAGAATTAAGTTTAAACGGTATTGGTGTGATTAGTTAAGGTACTATACAACCGTGCATGGACGGTGGATCCTCATCACCTAATATACATCATACATACGCATTAGTATTAGTTAATTTAGAAACTAATTAACTAACTAGTTGATAAATCAATTCCTACAGTAGTGGCATAGAAGGTAATTATAAAGCTAAAAGTATATATTATCTTGAGGATAAAGATAGGAATAATATACAGTATATATATATGGGGACCTATATAATACTTTAGTCTAATTTTGTTTCCGAAGCTTTATAATGAATGAAGTCTGAGCAAAGATATGACCAAACTCAAAAAGAAAGAATTACGCAAAATTCATGCATCTGGTTGTGATTCATTGCACGTATCTTTCTTACTTAATGATTCTTTCTTAGTTTCACCTCCCTTGTCATAAAAGATAACAAAATAAAAGCTACTACTACAAGCATTTGTTGTCATGTCATTTTAGATTTTAATAAGAAAAAATATAAAGCTTTTTTTTTTTAATATGGTTATTAGAAGATTAAGAAAAGGAATAAATAACAGAAAAAATAAGACAAAATATGGAGGAGTAGGACCCAAGATTGTAAGCATGGTGGTGGCTGCTCTGTTGTTTACAACATCTTTCTCACATTTGACATTTTCGAAGTCTTAATTCAATTTCTATGTGCTTCTCTCACTATTTCCCCTAATTAAAGAGATCTTTTTTTTAATAAAATAGTTGGTTGTTTAGAATTAGACCAAAGGTAGATGTCAAATTTTGTTTCTCCACTTTATAAATCGATATAAACCATAAAAGATACAGTAATCCATATAACTTTATAGAATAAAACCCGACATTTTTAAAATTACCTATTTTTTTCAACTATTATGTAAAATATTCTATAGGATTTAATGAAAATAAGTATGCATTTGCATTACTAGCAAAACTATGTTTTCTTAGATTCTTTTTAAAAAAATTTTTTTTGATACCGACTAAAACTCCCAACAGTAAAGATTAGTGAACGTCTCAAAACTAATGTTTGACGAATATTATATATGCACTCTCAAAAGTTGAAAGTTTCATAACCAAAGATAACAAAATAATATCTCATGTCGGGTATATTTATAAAAGTTTTTTGGGGTAATTAAAATTAATAGTCAAAGAAGACATTTGTGTTGAATGACTGTGTGTGGGATTGATTCAATGTATTATGATTTGTTCCAACCTTTTGACTCTTTCTCTTGTTTCCTTTTCTTAAAATTGTTCCTTTACTGATTGATATATGTATGTACTGTATACTTTTTTCTTTAGACCCTTTCCTCGATCGAACCTTTTACTTACACTACAGTGTCCCTCTCTTACATCAGCCAGCGTATAAACAAATCTCTCAAAAATTTGCATCAAATTGTTTAAAACGTGCTTCCTTATGAAAATCGTTTGATTTCGACTTTCTGTTAATAATGAAAACACGTAACCATAATTTTATTCTTAATTTGATCAAGAGATGCTCCAATCTCACAAAAGCTTTTAACAACAACTCTCAAAAAAAAAAACAGATTCAATAACGTCACCAAAACCCTGAGAATTGAGGTTTTAACAGAAAGAAATAGTTACTTCTTTCTTCATCCTTATCACATTTTTGCTGCTGCATCTGCCAAACGCTTCTTCTTCTTCTTCACACTAGCGGATTTGTACCCGCCTTTGCATGGTTTCCCCCACGGACTTACCGATGTCCTTCCTCTGCTTCCACTACTTTTGCTTTTTCCTTCACCTCCACCGTGCGGGTGATCACACGGATTCATAGCCACTCCTCTCACTTTGGGTCTTATCCCTAACCACCTACTCTGTCCTGCTTTTCTCAGCTTCTTCGTTCCATGGGACGGGTTCGACACTGTCCCTATCGTAGCACGGCATCTCGCGTTGATCCACTTGGTGTCCCCTGATGGAAGCTTTATCAAGCATTTCCCTGAGGCAGGTTCCTTCAGGATCTTGGCGTTGGTTCCGGCAGCTCGGACCATCTTCGCGCCTTGCCCTGGGTTCATCTCGATGTTGTGGATGATTGTTCCGATACGCATCATACCTAGTGGCATGGAACTTCCTACCATTGAGTTGATGTCCATGTGGAGCATCTCTTCTTTCATTTGCGCCACCAATGATTTGTTCTGTGCATCAGCAAAACCTGCAAAATACCAAAAGAGATAAGAGGGCTTAAAGTGTCTTGGCATAAAATAAAACGCATCTAAAACAAAGACATGGGTTTTTATAACCCAAAGCTAGATTGAATCTCTGGATCTCTATATACCAATATATCATGTGGTCAAGTGACTTTCAAGATAAATCTACTCAACAGAGCTAAATCTTAATCATAGATATCCACATAGACTAGAGAAACCCAAGTCTTGTACAGTAAATACATGAATATGCCCTGTTATCACCATTTTTAATGCACTCATCAACAAGCTAATCTGAGGCAGCCAGCACCTGAGTTAGGAAAATAATATGATACAGCTAGGAGAAGAATTTGATACAAGTAGCACCAGAGTTGCAGAGATACAAGCTCAAGCTCTAGATATCAGCGATCCTATGTTCTTCTTATGATTATGAATTCTTTCAACACAAGAGAGTAGTCATAGTGTCAGCCTTCCAGGTAACTAAATGGTCCAAGAAAAGTTGTGAAGAAGAACTGATCTGATACAAGCTCATTCTTATATCATCTAACAAAGAGAAACAATGGCGCTTTCACACTTGTTCATAATCTAAACCAGAAATATCTTCCTTCATCCAGTACATAATACATCCATCTAGTAGAGTCCACAATATCCGAATCCCAAAAAAATCAACATTTACCACTTAAACAGAAGAGACTAACAATGATACTGCCTAGGCAAATCACTCAGACTAATAAACTCACTGTGCAACCAGGTTCCTCAAAGATACACATCTCACAACCCACTCTTTCCAAAATTCATTGAAGAAACTAATCTAAGTTGTAGCAACAAATTTTATTGAGAGTGTGAAAGAAGACTAGAAAGCATATACATCCAGAAATAAAAGAGAAAAGCAAAGCACCTACCTGTAGAGAAATTGCGAAAAGCTGGACGAATAATGCTGTTGAAAAAAGAAGACGAAGCAGCAGCTCGAGCTCTGCATAACGCCACAAGAGCCGACATAAAGGTCGGGTTTTTTCCACAAGCCTCAAGCTCCAACAACCTATCAAATAAACACACTATCAACAGTTATAAATGAATATCCTTTAGGAATTCTAGGCGTGATCTACTCGACCTGGATACCTAATTCATCACAACCATTTTTGTGTTTCCCAATTACTATATGTCTATATCCCAAGTCATTTCTACAACTGTGAGCCGTGCATTGCGAGAGAAAGAGGATGAGTGACTAATCAACCTCTCTTATACTTAAGTCCTCCGTATCGTATGGCTTACTTTGAGATCGAGGACTACTAACCTGAGATATGCGAAATCGAAGAAGCTTGCTTCAGAGAGAGAGAGAGAGAGAGAGAGAGAGAGAGAGAGAGAGAGAGAGAGAGAGAGAGAGAGAGACGAGACGACGTACGTACGTACGTACGTAGTACG